>NC_046967.1:11938137-11948808 GCF_009769545.1 Cyclopterus lumpus
ATTGAGCGCATTCATACAGTGACGCATTCATTGGCATTGTGTGTGTGTGTGTGTGTGTGTGTGTGTGTGTGTGTGTGTGTGTGTGTGTGTGTGTGTGTGTGTGTGAACTTGGCGTGCAGACGCACAATTAAAAGAGTTGAAGTCAGAACTCTGGACTGTGTAAAGCCGCCAGGGTCGTGTCCTGAAAGGCCGGGGTCCAGTTTCACACGGCCGTCTTCTCTTGAGCCTCACACACCGACGTGGCTCTCGTCTTTTAAAATAAATAAATAAATAAAGATAATTAGAAGGCGAGCAGGACCTGCAGTGAGCCTCGACAACCAACTGGAGGATTCTGGCTTCGAGCCCGGCAGCCGTCGTCCAAAGCTGGAAAAAAAAAATACTTCCTCGTTCTGTTTACGCTTCATAAAGTGACTCAAATTACAGTGGAGCTCCTGTCTTTTTATACACGGTTGTGACACACAGCCCCCCCTCTCCCCACGGGGGCTGTGTGTCACAACCGTGTATAAAAAGACCCACGACAGTCAGCTGCGGTAGAACTCAATCGGACCGCGTTTCTGGGTTGTGTAACTGACAATAACCAAAACACACCCTCGCTAAAAAGATTCACCGACTGCTCTCCCGGTTCCGACTATCCGGTCGCCTTCGGCCCCTCGAGGCCTCCGCGTATTTCACTCCACTTTCCCCATTTAGTCTTTATTCTCTCTCCCCATTGTGGCCTTTGTGTAACGGATGAATGGCTCATGAATTATACGAAGAGGCCTCTCTATCTTTGTCCGGAGCCGGTTAGTAAAACAGTCACACCGGCGGTCCGCGTGTCCTCCACTCAAAGCACAAGCTGGGTCACCCATTCTCTCTGGAAACAGCTCTCCATTTCAGAGCAGACGGATTTCACCTATTCATTGTCGTGTTTATTATCTTCCAGTATTTTTCCTTCTCCCTCCCTTCCTTTCTTCAGATCCCGTCTTTCCCTGCAAACCCACGGCCAAGAACAATATTCCCACCATCTGCCGAGGGGTTTACATACAGAGAGCCCCGCAGCGTCACTGGTGCAAATGACCTAAGAACCCCCCCCCCCTCAAAGAAAAGAGAATTAGCACACATGGCATTTGTAGCATTCATACTTATTGTGATAGATTTGGTTGATGTGGTCCACGGCAGAAGGAAAAAGGTAATTTCTCATCGAGAGGTCTTACTGCCCCTGCAGACTTGTGATTTTCACAATAAGACAGGCGTGAAATAAAAGAATATGACTCGAGGCAGTGAAGGCATGTTTGACAAGGTACCCCGTGTTTGACAAGGTACCTCGTGTTTGAAAAGGTACCCCGTGTTTGACAAGGTACCCCGTGTTTGAAAAGGTACCCCGTGTTTGACAAGGTACCTCGTGTTTGACAAGGTACCCCGTGTTTGAAAAGGTACCTCGTGTTTGAAAAGGTACCCCGTGTTTGACAAGGTACCCCGTGTTTGACAAGGTACCCCGTGTTTGAAAAGGTACCTCGTGTTTGACAAGGTACCCCGTGTTTGAAAAGGTACCACGTGTTTGACAAGGTACCTCGTGTTTGACAAGGTACCTCGTGTTTGACAAGGTACCCCGTGTT
Source organism: Cyclopterus lumpus (assembly GCF_009769545.1). Taxonomy (NCBI): domain Eukaryota; kingdom Metazoa; phylum Chordata; class Actinopteri; order Perciformes; family Cyclopteridae; genus Cyclopterus; species Cyclopterus lumpus. Next base: position 11,939,733 of record NC_046967.1, read on the forward strand.
TGAAAAGGTACCCCGTGTTTGACAAGGTACCTCGTGTTTGACAAGGTACCACGTGTTTGAAAAGGTACCTCGTGTTTGACAAGGTACCCCGTGTTTGACAAGGTACCTCGTGTTTGAAAACGTACCTCGTGTTTGACAAGGTACCCCGTGTTTGACAAGGTACCTCGTGTTTGACAAGGTATCTCGTGTTTGACAAGGTACCTCGTGTTTGACAAGGTACCCCGTGTTTGACAAGGTATCTCTTGTTTGAAAAGGTACCTCGTGTTTGACAAGGTACCCCGTGTTTGACAAGGTACCTCGTGTTTGAAAAGGTACCTCGTGTTTGAAAAGGTACCTCGTGTTTGACAAGGTACCTCGTGTTTGAAAAGGTACCTCGTGTTTGAAAAGGTACCCCGTGTTTGAAAAGGTACCTCGTGTTTGACAAGGTACCACGTGTTTGAAAAGGTACCTCGTGTTTGACAAGGTACCACGTGTTTGAAAAGGTACCTCGTGTTTGACAAGGTACCCCGTGTTTGACAAGGTACCTCGTGTTTGAAAAGGTACCTCGTGTTTGAAAAGGTACCTCGTGTTTGAAAAGGTACCCCGTGTTTGACAAGGTACCTCGTGTTTGACAAGGTATCCCGTGTTTGAAAAGGTACCTCGTGTTTGACAAGGTACCTCGTGTTTGACAAGGTACCTCGTGTTTGACAAGGTACCCCGTGTTTGACAAGGTATCTCGTGTTTGACAAGGTACCACGTGTTTGACAAGGTACCACGTGTTTGACAAGGTACCTCGTGTTTGAAAAGGTATCTCGTGTTTGAAAAGGTACCCCGTGTTTGACAAGGTACCTCGTGTTTGACAAGGTACCACGTGTTTGACAAGGTACCCCGTGTTTGACAAGGTACCCCGTGTTTGACAAGGTACCTCGTGTTTGAAAAGGTACCTCGTGTTTGAAAAGGTACCCCGTGTTTGACAAGGTACCTCGTGTTTGACAAGGTATCCCGTGTTTGAAAAGGTACCTCGTGTTTGACAAGGTACCTCGTGTTTGACAAGGTACCTCGTGTTTGACAAGGTACCTCGTGTTTGACAAGGTACCTCGTGTTTGAAAAGGTATCTCGTGTTTGACAAGGTACCTCGTGTTTGACAAGGTACCTCGTGTTTGACAAGGTACCTCGTGTTTGAAAAGGTATCTCGTGTTTGACAAGGTACCCCGTGTTTGACAAGGTACCTCGTGTTTGAAAAGGTACCTCGTGTTTGACAAGGTACCTCGTGTTTGACAAGGTACCCCGTGTTTGACAAGGTACCTCGTGTTTGAAAAGGTACCTCGTGTTTGAAAAGGTACCCCGTGTTTGACAAGGTACCCCGTGTTTGACAAGGTACCTCGTGTTTGAAAAGGTACCCCGTGTTTGAAAAGGTACCCCGTGTTTGACAAGGTACCTCGTGTTTGAAAAGGTACCCCGTGTTTGAAAAGGTACCTCGTGTTTGAAAAGGTACCCCGTGTTTGAAAAGGTACCCCGTGTCTTCAGTCCCTTGCTATGCAGCGATCTTTGTGAGGAAGACGAGAGCGAAGAATACCATTATTACTTTGAGATGTTACTTTACAAATCGCACCGTTGCCGGTTGTTTGTTTTTAGATTGACCTTTCTGGCTCCAGATTAGCTTTCATAACTTGAAGGTTACGAGACAAAGAGACGAGAAGAAGGGCTGTGGGAAAGAGATCGTAAACACCCCGCTGAGCCGGGGAATCACCTGAAGCTTCACTCCACCAAGCCGTCAGTTGAGCCGTAAATCCCTCCAGTTCTTCTTTATTCTCATGGTCCACCGTATCATGAAGCTCTGAGGGTGTTCACACCAGACCTACAGATACGACCCAGAGGAATCCTTTTCAAGAGTCCTCTTGTGGTTCTTTCTACTGTACCCGCTGGCGTGGTACCAGTTTGTCCTATTCCTTGAGGAGTGGTTCCCCCAAGGCTGAAAACAATGTTTAATGGCCTATACACAATCTTCTGAAGTAGTCCATACGATCTGGTTTAGGAGCGTCATGTCAGAGTGCTAGTTCTTCAGCGTTGGATGCCGAGAAGACGACTCACAAAGAGCCCCCGCTGCTGATCACCATCCCCACTGTGTTGGAGTTTTCCATAAAGCCTGTTGGCATTGCGGGGGGGGGGGGGGGGGGGGGGGTTCTGAGCTATTTAGCAAAGGGACGTTTATTTTAATTTTATTGCTGTCGTTTAAATGTGATTTTATGCACCGCTCACGTGCTGCATGTCGACACCACCTTGATATGAAGATAGAGAACAGTTCAACTTCCTCTCGAGGAAAAGAAAAACATACCAGTGAACAGCAGGACAGCTGGGAGGGGCTTCCTTCCTCCTCCACTGGCCACCAATCACATCCCCTCGCTCAGATTAGGTTAAACGGCTTAACCCACTGGCAAGACGTCCTCCACACTACCAGAAGGGAGAGGCCTTTGGGTTCACACACACACACACACACACACACACACACACACACACACACACACACACACACACACACACACACACACACACACACACACACACACACACACACACACACACACACACACACACACACACACACACACACACACACACACACACACACACACACACACACACACACACACACACACACACACACACACACACACACACACACACACACACACACACCTAACTGGACTGTTGAATAAACAGCATGTTGGCAAAATACCTGCCAGCATTGTCAGCAGTGACAGCAAAAGCACTCTGGGAAATCACACTGATTTCCATCTTCCCCCATCAGAAGATGGAAATGCCTACAGGCTGCAATGAAGAAAACAGTGTGTGTGTGTGTGTGTGTGTGTGTGTGTGTGTGTGTCTCAGACAATTCAATCGAGCAGCAGATGGAAACGCGTTCACGATCTTGCACCATTAGAAGAGAATCAATTGGCGTCTGGTGTAGGACGGTGGTGGAACGCCTGCAAATCTGTCATGTTATTATTAGTTATGGAAGCGCATGCACGTCCTACATATCCGACATTCTGAGGTCATCTTCACGATGGGAACACTTGGTCCGAGAGAAGTGAGGAAAAGATACTGACCTTCACTGTCTGGAGATAGTCATCTCTGATGTCCTTCTTTAATATACATCCATAACTTAGAGATGATAGAAGAAAGACACTCCTTATAACTCCAGAGCCTGCCTGAGAATCAGTCGTCTGTGCAGATAACAGCTGCTAATAGCTAATTCAGCATACATTTAATGGTTCAATTTCCCAAATATAGGCTCAAGTATATAGCCCACAGTATAACTGAATCCATAACAGCGTTATTTTCCCCAAAGCATCATGGGATTTGTAGTTGGAAACCCTAGAGCATGAACGCTCCCCGAATAGAAGTGAGACAAAGCATACAAAATGAAAACAGGAATGACAAAAATCCACCAGCGCCACAAACGTTGTGGCCGAGTCGTCTGGAGAGCTTCAGGTTCCTCGCAGCGGAGAACCGCTGAGGGTCACATGCTAAAGCTCGCCATGCGTTTAGTTTGTGCACGTGTTGCAGATACGGGTGTGTGTGTGTGTGTGTGTTGTTAAGGAGATGCTTGAATATCTTCAGTGCAATTAAAAGTGGATATCTCAGAGACATCAAAGCACGTCAATCAAACACACACACATATTACCATAAACACCAATGTTACAATCCCCTTCAAACGAAATGTTCCCAAATCGCACCGATGCGTTAAAAAGCTCAGTCGACCCCCTTGAGAGGAAGAAGGAGGAACAAACACTTCAACGGCCACATAAATCAAATCAGAGTGGCGACAGCGACTCATTAAAGGGACAGTCGGCTCGAACGTCGGCAGGGAATTATGACAGGAATGATGGAGCCGGAGAGAAAGAGGGGAAAAGAAAAAGAAGAAAAGGTGGAGGAGGTGAAAAACTAAACTTCTCTTCCTCCCACACATCTCATCTCGGGCTACATTCCTCCGCTCGTTTCTCCGAGAAACAAACGGCTGGAGGCTCAGCAGGGGAGACGCCATGAATTCCACCCAGGCCTCTGGAAAACATCCAGAACGGAGACGAGGAGGGAGCTTAAGAAACACTTTGCCTATTGAAGGAGAACCCCCCCCACACACACACACACACACACACACGCACACGCACACGCACACGCACGCGACAGAGGGCCTTGGAAAGGTTTAATCAGGACCGTGGTTAACACTCAGAGGGGGAGAACTCTCATGTTGGATCCTGAAGCGGACTCTTGTGGTTTAAGCTGCTTTATAAACTCTTAGCGTGCCCACTTATGAATTTATCTCCTCATCCAAAAGCACTGGTTCCCATCAATAAAGTCCAGTTTTAGTCCTCTGCGTCCACGATGCCGACGTGCAAAAACCTCGACCTCAATTGAACTCGCCAATGACTATTACACAAGATGTCATCGGGTGCAGATTTACAGCCAAACAAAGCTGCACATATAGACCAGTCCAATGTTGCCATGGCAAACAGATATTATCTTAGCATGTAAGGAAATAATGAACCTGTAGGAACGGAACGACGAGAACTAGCGGTGCAAATCCATCTCGACGGCTTCTGCTCTAAACCGACATGCAAAAACTACCAATTTGGTTTTATGTCGCACAGTGAAACAGAGGCGATTACCCGAAATGGGGCCCAGCTCCTCACTGGGGACCTCATTCACTGCAATCTCCAAATTAAATAATAAATAAGGATCCCCAGGCAGAGGAGACGGATGTGTGCCTGTATGCATCCCCCTCTTTCTGCAACACAGCGAGCAGAGCGGCACGTCTCTGATTGGCCCCCTTCACCCCCCCCCATCCTGCTCCCGTTCGGGGGAACAATCCCTCAGTAACTGGTTCTCCACCAGCGATGGTCTCCCTTCTTTGAACTCGTGCTTCCACGTGCACACTCCCACCACGTGCACACTCCCACCACGTGCACACTCCCACCACGTGCACACTCCCACCACGTGCACACTCCCACCTTCGAGCCGTCACACCTACAACATGTCGCACTCATATTGGTTTTTGAACAACCTCCATGAGCAGTCGCCGTCACCACGGCGACCGTTAAACCCACACACACGCGCCTCATAACGTCAAGCACCGACTGCGTCAAACAAACAGGAAACTGGAGCCGTAGTTTCAGAATAAAAGCAGATGGTAACGAGAGCTTTTAACAGGACGACCAGAGGAGTCACGTACAAACAGGAGGCGGAGTCACACATTGAATGATTACAAACACTAGATTATTCAGCCATGTTCATTCCCATCAATGAGGATGTTACATCACATATTCATTCTAGTTGGACTGGAATGAACTTGCCTTAAGAAACAGCAGGTTGTAGCATGTGCACACACACACACACACGGTCTAATGTGGCCCCCGTGAGCCCGTTCAAACAGCTTCAATATGAGGTCTAGTATGTTACGCGGCTGGATTGAAGCCATAAGCTGCTGTTGGTTCTGGAAGCGCTCCAAGAGGATCGTTTGGAGGATCAGAAGCAAATGTTTAGAGATGGGATGGATGGAGAGTGAGAGAAGGAAAGAAGAAGAAGTAGCGAGGCGGTGGGTCGTAAACTGGCAGAGATCACAAAGCCGGTGTTCGAGCCTCACCCTGAAATAACTACACTTTGCCAGCCCTAAACATCACCGTGGCTCTGCGCACACACCCAGACCACTTCAGCTCCACCACCAGGACTCCTGCAAACGCAGAGTTTCCAAGTTGCTCTCGTCTGTCTCTCTGGAGGAAATGAAGATCTATTAAAAAAGAATTACAAATAAGTGAAAATAACTGGATCTCAGCAGGGTTTAACACGCTTCAGGGCAAAATACTGCAGGAGAGGACACACACACACACACATTGGATTCTAACCCACTCTTGTAAAAAGAGAAACTAGTTTGTTGCCCCAACCGAAGCTTAAAAATAATAAATGGGAGGCAGCATTTAAAACTAATTTCCTCTGCTCTTGCTAAGGCCTCTGCTGTTAACCCACACATGCTCAGAAAGCTCTTCCTTAAAGCATTTGGACAACACGACGATGGACTCAGATCAAGAGAATCCAACATTGTAAACACTCCTTCAAAAAGGGTGACGGGACTCGCCGTCTTCCCTTCTCATTCCTCTGCATTTCCTTTCACATGAGCCGGTCCCCGATGGAGGCGACCGCACAAAGGCCCATCCATTTGGAATGTCAACTGCTCCCCATCGACGAGAGAGTGTGTGTGTGTGTGTGTGTGTGTGTGTGTGTGTGTGTGTGTGTGTGTGCATAATGTGGCCGGGGACGTGTAGCTCGTTTATCGAGGCCTCGCTCGTCCATCAGCTAGTCGTCTATGAAGCAATCCTCTCCCCATAACCCCCCCCCCCCCCCTGCATCTTTCCCCATCTCTCTTGGAGTCGCACACACATGCAGATCAAAAAGCAGCAATCCAATCATGCAACTAGACCCACACGGTGATCTCATTGCATCTGCACACACACACACACACACACACACACACACACACACACACACACACACACACACACACGTCCAGCCTCTGCTGCCTTAAAGCTTCTGACGCTCCCTGAGAACGTCCAGTCGTCATGAGTGGCTACGGTGGATGGTCTTCCAGGGATTAAGGTCAAGTAAGCATGCTGGACATGGAGAATATGAACCAATCTCACACACACACACACACACCTGATTGATAGAGAAAGGACCCCAAACTCCCTAATAAGTCTAGTGATATTCTATAGTTTTATAGTTGTAAACATGAGTCTGTCTCTCGGTACTTTACAACTTCTCCTTCATGTGATATTAAACCCATTCATTTTTAAATAGTACATCTTTATAAAAATATGATATATACACTTTACTATATATATATATATATAATCCTCGTATTCCCTTTGGTGCGAGTTACAGTAAAGTACAGTCACTTGTTCCTTTCTTATCTTTTATTTATTTATCTTCTGCGCCACACCAACCAAAATGGTTTCCTTTGGAAAATCCCCTCAATCACGGATGAACTGGAGGAGGAAGCTGCATTTCTATGTGAAAGGGCACATTTAAAACACTATGATGAAATCAAACCTCAAAGAGGACTCACAAGTGTATCAGTGGTGTATCAGTGGTGTATCAATAGTGTATCAATAGTGTACCAATAGTGTATCAATAGTGTATCAATAATGTATCAATAGTGTACCAATAGTGTACCAATAGTGTATCAATAGTGTATCAATAATGTATCAATAGTGTACCAAGTGTATCAATAGTGTATCAATAGTGTACCAAGTGTATCAATAGTGTATCAATAGTGTATCAATAGTGTACCAATAATGTATCAATAGTGTATCAATAGTGTACCAATAGTGTACCAAGTGTATCAATAGTGTATCAATAGTGTACCAATAGTGTACCAATAGTGTATCAATAGTGTATCAATAGTGTACCAATAGTGTATCAATAGTGTATCAATAGTGTATCAATAGTGTATCAATAGTGTATCAATAATGTATCAATAGTGTATCAATAGTGTATCAATAGTGTACCAAGTGTATCAATAGTGTACCAATAGTGTACCAATAGTGTACCAATAGTGTACCAATAGTGTATCAATAGTGTACCAAGTGTACCAATAGTGTACCAATAGTGTACCAATAGTGTACCAATAGTGTATCAATAGTGTATCAATAGTGTACCAAGTGTATCAATAGTGTACCAATAGTGTACCAATAGTGTATCAATAGTGTATCAATAGTGTACCAATAGTGTATCAATAGTGTATCAATAGTGTACCAAGTGTATCAATAGTGTATCAATAGTGTACCAATAGTGTACCAATAGTGTATCAATAGTGTACCAAGTGTATCAATAGTGTATCAATAGTGTATCAATAGTGTACCAATAGTGTACCAATAGTGTACCAATAGTGTACCAATAGTGTACCAATAGTGTACCAATAGTGTATCAATAGTGTATCAATAGTGTACCAATAGTGTATCAATAGTGTACCAATAGTGTACCAATAGTGTACCAATAATGTATCAATAGTGTATCAATAGTGTACCAAGTGTATCAATAGTGTATCAATAGTGTATCAATAGTGTACCAATAGTGTACCAATAATGTATCAATAGTGTATCAATAGTGTATCAATAGTGTATCAATAGTGTACCAAGTGTATCAATAGTGTATCAATAGTGTATCAATAGTGTACCAATAGTGTACCAATAATGTATCAATAGTGTATCAATAGTGTATCAATAGTGTACCAAGTGTATCAATAGTGTATCAATAGTGTACCAATAGTGTACCAATAGTGTACCAATAGTGTACCAATAGTGTATCAATAGTGTACCAATAGTGTACCAATAGTGTACCAATAGTGTATCAATAGTGTACCAATAGTGTACCAATAGTGTATCAATAGTGTACCAATAGTGTATCAATAGTGTACCAATAGTGTACCAATAGTGTATCAATAGTGTACCAATAGTGTATCAATAGTGTATCAATAGTGTACCAATAGTGTACCAATAGTGTACCAATAGTGTATCAATAGTGTACCAATAGTGTACCAATAGTGTATCAATAGTGTATCAATAGTGTACCAATAGTGTACCAATAGTGTATCAATAGTGTACCAATAGTGTACCAATAGTGTATCAATAGTGTACCAATAGTGTACCAATAGTGTACCAATAGTGTACCAATAGTGTACCAATAGTGTACCAATAGTGTACCAATAGTGTACCAATAGTGTACCAATAGTGTACCAATAGTGTACCAATAGTGTATCAATAGTGTACCAATAGTGTACCAATAGTGTATCAATAGTGTACCAATAGTGTATCAATAGTGTACCAATAGTGTACCAATAGTGTATCAATAGTGTACCAATAGTGTACCAATAGTGTACCAATAGTGTACCAATAGTGTACCAATAGTGTACCAATAGTGTACCAATAGTGTACCAATAGTGTACCAATAGTGTATCAATAGTGTACCAATAGTGTACCAATAGTGTACCAATAGTGTATCAATAGTGTACCAATAGTGTACCAATAGTGTACCAATAGTGTACCAA
>NC_046967.1:11948908-11956408 GCF_009769545.1 Cyclopterus lumpus
AAGAATTCAAAATAACCTGGAACAAGCCCCCTCTTAAAGTCCCCTCCATCTCACCTCCATAAATAACAGGAGGAGGAGGAGGAGGAGGAGGAGATGGATGCAGAGCAGCGATGGCCTCCAGCCAAAGGCTCTGCAGGAAAATTGCATAACGGCTGTGTGTGTGTGTGTGTGTGTGTGTGTGTGTGTGTGTGTGTGTGTGTGTGTGTGTGTGTGTGTGTGTGTGTGTGTGTGTGTGTGTGTGTGTGTGTGTGTGTGTGTGTGTGTGTGTGTGTGTGTGTGTGTGTGTGTGTGTGTGTGTGTGTGTGTGTGTGTGTGTGTGTGTGTGTGTGTGTGTGTGTGTGTGTGTGAGAGAGACGCGTCGGTTAATCGGGTTCTTTGTTATCCAGCCTCCTGCCCGCCATCCCATATCGACGTGTAAAATATAGTTTGTTGGCGGTCCAAACATCAAATGACAGAAGGAGTAAAGAAAGCAAGCTCATTGTTTCTCTCCGTGGGACAAACAACAACAATCTCTGCATTGTGATTGGCTCGTTCTCCTCCCGGTCCGACCTTTCAAATTCACCCATAGCTCGCCCCTCCCCCTCCTCTCCTTTCTCGCTCCGCCTCTAACGCCTCCCTCCTCCACTCGGGAAGGGAAAGAGGATGAACACACACACACACACACACACACCGAGCCATGTGGGCTGAAGCGCTCGCCTCCATCAGTCTGTCTTGGAGACGCATTTCTAAAAGAAAGAAACTTTCCTTTTCTTTTTGTATGAAGTGGCGCTGCAGCCGCGTCAGCGCTCACCTGATTGGCTGCTCTTTGGGCTGAGCCGGCAGCATCGCTCCTGTTTGGCTCCTCGGCCGGGATGTCGTGGTCGGACGGAGCTCTTCAGAGGATTTGAGTCTGGTGTTGATGGTTTCTCATTTTAAATACGCTCTTTGGTGTCATGTCCCCCGGCAGTGTGATTCTGTATTCATGAGTTGGATCTGATTTTTAAACCTCCGGTGTGAGTTAAATTCACACCAGATCTACAACTCCCACAATGCCGAGCAGAGAGCCGTACGTGGTGAGAAGAGCCGAGAAGCAGGCGGGTCAGAAGGGCTCTTTGTTTGCCGGTTCGATTCCCTCCCTGCCGGTCTCCGGCGGCACCGACCGGCCGGCCCCCTCCAAACCCGCCTCCCCCGCTTCCACCTTCTGGCGACCAATCAGATCGTTTGCCCTTTCGCAGCTCACATCGCTGGTGCGGCGGGCCACCCTGAGGGAGAGCGACCTGGCACCCAAGTACGAGAAGGTCCACAACTTCAAGGTGAGTGTGTGTGTGTGTGTGTGTGTGTGTGTGTGTGTGTGTGTGTGTGTGTGTGTGTGTGTGTGTGTGTGTGTGTGTGTGTGTGTGTGTGTGTGTGTGTGTGTGTGTGTGTGTGTGTGTGTGTGTGTGTGTGTGTGTGTGTGTGTGTGTGTGTGTGTGTGTGTGTGTGTGTGTGTGTGTGTGTGTGTGTGTGTGTGTGTGTGTGTGTGTGTGTGTGTGTGTGTGTGTGTGTGTGTGTGTGATGCGGAATGCTGCCAGACTTGCTGATTCAGCTCATGGGGTCTTATTTAAATTCACCTCACTGAGGAAATAACACATTAGGACACACACACACACATGCGGTTCTGCATTTACATTTCAGGTTTGAAGCTTTTGTGAAGCGCTTCAGATTCCCAGGTGATGAGCCACAATGATGAACACACACACACAGCAGCTCTGTGATGTGATGGAGGTTATTAGCATTTTATTATATAGAAGTAAATAAGAAGATTAAACTTCCGCTGTATTTTCTCCTTGACGCGCTCTATTGTTCTATTGTCTGCAACATTCTATTCTAAGATCATTCAGGTCTTCATATTTATGTATAAACCTGAAGATATCTGTTTTCACTCTGTTAACTCTTTGTCTGTAACCAGGTGCATACGTTCAGAGGCCCCCACTGGTGTGAGTACTGCGCCAACTTCATGTGGGGTCTCATCGCTCAGGGGGTGAAGTGTGCAGGTACCACACACACACACACACACACACACACACAGTGTATCACGCCTCCTCTCTCTAGAGGTAGTCACCGTGCGTCTTTCAACGTGGCGACCTGACTCCCTCCCGTCCGTGTCTGTCAGACTGCGGCCTGAACGTCCACAAGCAGTGCTCCAAAGTGGTGCCCAACGACTGCCAGCCGGACCTGCGGCACGTCAAGAAGGTGTACAGCTGCGACCTGACCACGCTGGTGAAGGCCCACAACGCCAAGAGGCCCATGGTGGTCGACATGTGCATACAGGAGATCGAGGCTCGGGGTGAGAGGGCCGGGGGTTGTTTAGCATGCGAGATGTGTGTGACTACACACACACACACACACACACACACACACACACACACACACACACACACACACACACATGGGGTCTGAGTATTCAGAGGAGCCGCCAAACACAGGATTTTATTGACCACGACTCCAGACCTGAATTAAAGTAATACGTGCAATCGATAAAGACACCTGAGTGGAGTGATTGAACCTGACAGGCTGCAGGAGAGCTCCCTTCTCCCTCCTCTCTCCTCTCTCCTCCCTCCTTTCTCCTCTCTCCTCCCTCCTTTCTCCTCTCTCCTCTCTCCTCCCTCCTCTCTCCTCTCTCCTCTCTCCTCCCTCCTTTCTCCTCTCTCCTCCCTCCTCCCTCCTCTCTCCTCCCTCCTCTCTCCTCTCTCCTCTCTCCTCCCTTCTCCCTTCTCCCTTCTCCCTCCTCTCTCCTCTCTCCTCTCTCCTCCCTTCTCCCTCCTCTCTCCTCCCTCCTCTCTCCTCCCTTCTCTCTCGTCTTCTCCCATCTCCCTCCTCTCTCCTCCCTTCTCTCTCCTCTCCTCTCCTCTCTCCTCTCTCCTCTCCTCTCTCCTCTCTCCTCTCTCCTCTCTCCTCCCTCCTCTCTCCTCCCTTCTCTCTCGTCTCCTCCCATCTCCCTCCTCTCTCCTCCCTTCTCTCTCCACTCCTCTCCTCTCTCCTCCCTCCTCTCTCCTCTCTCCTCTCTCCTCCCTTCTCTCTCCTCTCCTCTCTCCTCTCTCCTCTCTCCTCCCATCTCCCTCCTCTCTCCTCCCTTCTCTCTCCTCTCTCCTCCCATCTCCCTCCTCTCTCCTCCCTTCTCTCTCCTCTCTCCTCCCTTCTCTCTCCTCTCCTCTCCTCTCTTCTCTCTCTCCTCTCCTCTCTCCTCTCTCCTCTCTCCTCTCTCCTCCCATCTCCCTCCTCTCTCCTCCCTCCTCCCTCTCCTCTCCCTCTTCTCTCTCCTCTCTTCTCTCTCTCCTCTCCTCTCCTCTCTCCTCTCTTATCTCCCTCCTCTCTCCTCCCTTCTCTCTCCTCTCCTCTCTCCTCTCTCCTCTCTCCTCTCTCCTCTCTCTCCTCTCTTATCTCCTCTCTTCTCTATCTCCTCTCTCCTCTCTCCTCTCCTCTCTCCTCCCTCCTCTCTCCTCCCTTCTCTCTCCTCTCCTCTCCTCTCCCTCCTCTCTCCTCTCTCCTCTCTCCTCTCCCTCCTCTCTCCTCTCTCCTCCCTTCTCTCTCCTCTCCTCTCTCCTCCCTTCTCTCTCCTCTCTCCTCTCTCCTCTCTCCTCCCTTCTCTCTCCTCTCCTCTCTCCTCTCTCCTCCCATCTCCCTCCTCTCTCCTCTCCTCTCCTCTCCCTCCTCTCTCCTCTCTCCTCTCTCCTCTCTCCTCCCTTCTCTCTCCTCTCTTATCTCCCTCCTCTCTCCTCCCTTCTCTCTCCTCTCTCCTCTCTCCTCTCTCTCCTCTCTTATCTCCTCTCTTCTCTCTCTCCTCTCTCCCCTCTCCTCTTCTCTCTCCTCTCTTCTCTCTCTCCTCTCTTCTCTCTCTCCTCTCTTATCTCCCTCCTCTCTCCTCCCTTCTCTCTCCTCTCCTCTCTCCTCTCTCTCCTCTCTTATCTTCTCTCCTCTCTTCTCTCTCTCCTCTCTCCCCTCTCCTCTTCTCTCTCCTCTCTTCTCTCTCTCCTCTCTTCTCTCTCTCCTCTCTTATCTCCCTCCTCTCTCCTCCCTTCTCTCTCCTCTCCTCTCTCCTCTCTCTCCTCTCTTATCTTCTCTCTCTCCTCTCTCCCCTCTCCCTCCTCTCTCCTCCCTTCTCTCTCCTCTCCTCTCTCCTCTCTCTCCTCTCTTATCTCCTCTCTTCTCTTATCTCCCTCCTCTCTCCTCCCTTCTCTCTCCTCTCCTCTCCTCTCTCTCCTCTCTTCTCTCTCTCCTCTCTCCCCTCTCCTCTCCTCTCTCCTCTCCTCTCTCCTCTCTCTCCTCTCTTCTCTCTCTCCTCTCTTCTCTCTCTCCTCTCTCCTCCCATCTCCCTCCTCTCTCCCTCTCCTCTCTCTCCTCTCTCTCTTATCCTCCTCTCTCCTCCCTTCTCTCTCCTCTCCTCTCTCCTCTCTCTCCTCTCTTATCTCCTCTCTTCTCTATCTCCCTCCTCTCTCCTCCCTTCTCTCTCCTCTCCTCTCTTCTCTCTCTCCTCTCTTATCTCCCTCCTCTCTCCTCCCTTCTCTCTCCTCTCCTCTCCTCTCTCTCCTCTCTTCTCTCTCTCCTCTCTCCCCTCTCCTCTCCTCTCTCCTCTCCTCTCTCCTCTCTCTCCTCTCTTATCTCCTCTCCTCTCTTCTCTCTCTCCTCTCTCCTCCCATCTCCCTCCTCTCTCCCCTCTCCTCTCTCCTCTCTTCTCTTATCTCCCTCCTCTCTCCTCCCTTCTCTCTCCTCTCCTCTCCTCTCTCTCCTCTCTTATCTCCTCTCTTCTCTTATCTCCCTCCTCTCTCCTCCCTTCTCTCTCCTCTCCTCTCTTCTCTCTCTCCTCTCTTATCTCCCTCCTCTCTCCTCCCTTCTCTCTCCTCTCCTCTCTCCTCTCTCTCCTCTCTTATCTCCTCTCTTCTCTTATCTCCCTCCTCTCTCCTCCCTTCTCTCTCCTCTCCTCTCCTCTCTCTCCTCTCTTCTCTCTCTCCTCTCTCCCCTCTCCTCTCCTCTCTCCTCTCTTCTCTTCTCTCTCCGTCTGTATGCTTTCAGCTCCTGTTTCTGCCTCTCCTTCGGTATCATTTGTTCTGTTTGTTCAGGACTCGTCGTGTCTCAACATCTGTCATCTGGAGACGTGTTTCAATCCCTTCTTGGTTGTTCTGCACAGGGTTTTACGGCCGTTGAGTTCTTTAGAATGTTTGTTCCTTTACACGCCGGCGGTCCGATCCCGGAGCCACCCGGTGGCCGTTGGCGTGTTCAGGTGAGACGCTCCAGTTATCCAATGAGCTGTCGCTGTGTGTCTCAGGTCTCCAGTCAGAGGGTTTGTACCGGATCTCCGGCTTCAGTGAGCTGATTGAAGATGTCAAGCTGGCCTTCGACAGAGGTGAGCGTCCCGTTTCCGTTCGACATCTCCCGAAGGCTCATATTTTCACCTGGTAACCGCAATCCGGGCGTTTTCGGGTTTGCTCCTCAGACGGCGAGAAGGCGGACATTTCCTCAACCGCGTACGAGGACCTCAACATCATCACCGGAGCCCTCAAGCTCTACTTCAGGGAGCTGCCGATTCCCCTCATCACATACGACGCCTACCCGCGCTTCATCGAAACAGGAAGTAGGTCCTCGCGCCTTATTGCGTCAGATCAAAGGATGAATGGAAAGACGTTTGTTTACATCGTGTTCTATATTCTTGTGTTGCAGAGATCGCGGACGCAGAGAAGCGCCTGGAGTCTCTCCACGAGGCCTTGAAGCTGCTGCCGCCGGCTCACTGCGAGACGCTGCGGTGCCTCATGGCTCACCTCAAGAGGTCTGACTTCCACTTCTTAGTCGTGGTAGCGAAGGCGTTTAAGATGCCGCGTAACGATGGTAACCGTCCCTCCGCTCTCCTTCCAGGGTCACCGAGTACGAGAAGGAGAACCTCATGTCCAGCGAGAACCTGGGTATCGTCTTCGGCCCGACGCTGATGAGGGCCCCCGGGCTGGACGCCATGACGGCGCTCAACGACATCCGATACCAGAGGCTCGTGGTGGAAACGCTCATTACCAACGAAGATGTGTTGTTCTGAGAGGAGGCGAGGGCAGAGGAAAGGAATCTTCCAACGAGGAGAGGACGGACGGGTCGGGACGTCGCCCTGTGAAAAGATGGAAGGACTTTTTACAGGAAGTTGTGTGTGTGGCGTGGAAGGCGGGACCAATGAAGGAAGCGACTGTTTGCAATGAAGGAAATTATTTTAAGGATGCAGATTTTAAGTTAAATAGTCAATTTAAGGACAATTTTTCCAGCCTCACAAGATAGAAATAAACAAATATTATCTGGGAGAAAGGACAAATATGTTCTTTATTGGTTATAAGCGACTGTGTCTGTGGGGGGGGGACACTGGGATGCATCTTTGTGTTGGAACAAGCTCATAAACAAGTGTCACCTGGTCTGTTTCTGAGTGAATGTCCTCATCCATCATGTCCTCCAGCTGCAGGAAGAGGTCAGTCTGCTCTGACTTCCTCCCAGCAGACCGCTGGACGGATGAATGGAAGGAAAAAGGGAACAACTCGCCCTCGTTCCTCTGAAGAGACGTTGGACCTCTTCGTGTTTATCATTCGTACGTTTTTAGTTGCTAAAAAAACAAACGACCCTATTTTTTTGTGCCATATGATCAGCGGTTTGTTTGCGAGTTGTTGCTGTAGAATTACAAACCATCTGATGGGGCTGGATATTAAATAACTTCTTTTTTAGAGGTGAAATATATTAAATTGTGCGTCACGCAGCCCATTTAAAGGGAAGCTTTGGGATCTGCTTTTCTCCATCGGCAGATGTAATAACCATAACGATTTGTCATTTTGCATAAAGTAGTATCGTCATTAAGCACTCATTTAAATTCTTGATCGCTGTCCTGAATGCCGTTCAAACGGATTGACGTAATTGTTTTGACTTTATTGACCCGAGTGGATTTTTTTGGATTATTTTGAATTTGTTTAGCCCCAGAAAATTAAAGCAAAGAAGCTCAATAATAAGAAATGTTAATAACTCTGTATCCGTGTTTGACAACGAGGTCATAAGAGTGATACGACTGTGAAATGGTGAGAAATAATATTGCGTAAAAAAGTAACGGCCGGTTTGGATCATTTTTATTTCACACTCTGGCTAAAAAAAGATTTTCCCTAAATACACGTTTTTGTAATAAATTTGCCGTACAGATGTTTCTTCTGGATATGTGAAGAAGAGCTCCGGGTTAAACGAAGCTCGGCTGTAATGCGTTGCTGTGACGAGATGAACGCAGTATTCCATGTGGAATGATGTTGCTCCTCACCTGGAACATGAAGGAGTGTTTATCTTTCAACTCGTGCCATTTGAAAAGAGGTGGAAGGTGTTCTGCATGTTTTATTGTTTCTAAGAAATCCTGATTTGGGTTTTTTGACTGTTTTATATTGTGTACTAACTTCCTTCAGCCGACCCCAATGATAACATTTGTTTTTTGGCATTATGAAACGTCTTTGTTTTCTTTTTTACTGTCATTAATGTAAAGTATTTTCT
>NC_046967.1:11961408-12069925 GCF_009769545.1 Cyclopterus lumpus
ACACCTCAGAATACCCAAGAATGTGCTGGACAATGATGCGGTTGAGAAGGAAGCCTGGATTGGCTTGCTGCCACCACGACCCTGGATTTTTTTTGTCCTGCTCTGCTATTTTATTTTATATAGTGTAACCTTGTTACTGCTGCTACAAACAAATTTCCCCCTGGCGAAGTATGACATTTTAGTCTTAACATGTCCAGTGAAGAGCTATGTGAGCATTGGTGGTTCAGTGGTAGAATTCTCGCCTGCCACGCGGGAGGCCCGGGTTCGATTCCCGGCCAATGCAACATCTCTTTTTGGAAAAAACGACCCACGAGCTTTCATGATTTTAATGACCGATAATGAAGAAAATCCCTCAATTAATCGAAGTCAGGCAGTTTAGAAAACACTGAGTGACTCCGGAACCTGACCAAAAACGTCCTCTGAGGAGGAGGTCTTTGCTTCCTGTGGAGATCTGAGCCGTAACATGTCCAGATCTTCAGTATGTGAGCATTGGTGGTTCAGTGGTAGAATTCTCGCCTGCCACGCGGGAGGCCCGGGTTCGATTCCCGGCCAATGCAACGTCCTTTTTCGAAAAAGGGAAAAACACAGCTGTCATGATTTTGCAAAAGTTCTGCTGGTTGTTCAGCTCTTGACTGGGCATCCTACGACGTCTCAACTTCTGTGGAGATCTGAGTCGTAGCATGTCCAGATGTGTAGCATGTGAGCATTGGTGGTTCAGTGGTAGAATTCTCGCCTGCCACGCGGGAGGCCCGGGTTCGATTCCCGGCCAATGCAACATCTGTTTTTAGAGAAAGGACGCACAAAGCGGTGATGATTTTACAATGTCCGAGGAGGAGGAGGGCTTTGTTCTGTTCTTGGCACCCTACAATATATCAGTCGGTCATAAACATGTATTTGCTAGGGTTTCTTCAGCCCTCCAATGCATCAATATCATGATGGGAAGGTTGCGAGTTCGACTCCCACATAGGGCAAGTCGGTAGGCTCTTTTGTAAAAAAAAAAAAGGCCAATCGGTCAAATTTGTTCAAGTTAATAAAAAGAACGTGTGGTCTTCAATTGGCGAACGTTAGCTGCATTGTGTGCCTCGTTGGCGCAGTAGGCAGCGCGTCAGTCTCATAATCTGAAGGTCGTGAGTTCGACCCTCACACTGGGCATTTGTTTTGACACATCTTTGCCTAGGATTATATGCGGTCACACACAAATATTTGCCAGGTTTCTTTCAGCCCTCCAATGCATCAATATCACGATGGGAAGGTTGCGAGTTCGACACCCACATAGGGCAAGTGAGTAGGCTGTTAGGTGGCTGTGAGTAGTTCTGGTTAGAAGGTCGTTGGTGCTAATATATTAACAGGCTTTTTAGATAGCACTTTGAGGGACTGCTGAACCTGACCAAAAAGTTCCTCCGTGGAGCTCTTGCCAGCCTCATCTTGGCAAGTAGTTCTATCTTGGCAGGTCGATCTTCTAGGAGGGATTTGTAGCCTATGATGTAGAAATCCGAAGGGGGGTGATTAGGAGCAGCGGCCTGACTAATCTGATCCTAATTGCAACATCCTTTTTCGAAAAAGGGAAAAACACAGCTGTCATGATTTTGCAAAAGTTCTGCTGGTTGTTCAGCCTGACAGCAGCAGGAAGGAAGGATTTGCAGTACCTCTCCTTCACACACTGGATGAACCCGGGAAGAGTCCAGACTAAGAGCACTTAAGAAACAAACTGAATAGCGGCCCAAGGAATGAAGCTGCTTCGCCCGGACAAAGGAAACCGGGGCACCCTCCCAGAGCCAGACTCAGGAGAGGAGCTCGTCGGCAAGCGTCTGGTGGCCCGGGCCTTCGCCCATGGTGCCCGGCCTTTTTGGAAAAAAGGACCCACACAGCTGTGACTATTTCACAAGCAAGTGGATCTTGAATTATCTGCGGTCACAAACACATTTTTTGTCAGTAAGTTTCTTCAGCCCGCCAATGCATCAATATCATGATATGAAGGTTGTGAGTTTGACTCCACATAGGGAAAGTGAGTAGACTGATTATGAAAAAGGCCAATCGGTACATTTTGTCTCCTCCTATGAAACGCCACCTTAACGTGGTGGAGGAGTTTGAGTGGCTCACTGATCCTGGGAGCTATGTTGTCCGGGGCGTCAGCCCCTGGTAGTCTCTCCCAAGGCAAACAGGTCTCGGGGGAGAGCCCAGACTAAGAGCGGTTCAATAAACCCTGATGATAAGCAGCCCACGGACTGAAGCTACCTTGCCCGGACAAGGGAAACCGGGGCACCCTCCCGGAGCCAGACCCAGGAGGGGAGCTCGTCGGCGAGCGTCTGGTGGCCGGGCTTTCTCCCATGGGGCCCGGTCGGGCTTAGCCCGAAAAAACATCATGGAGCAGCAGTCACCCTGTGGACCCACCACCCGCAGGGAGAATTATCGGGGTCGGGTGCTATGTAGACCGGGCGGCGGGCCAGGCGGGAGACCTGGGCGGGCCGATCGCCGGTGGCACAGACTAGCTCTAGGGACGTGGAACGTCACCTCACTAGCGGAGAAAGAGCCGGAGCTGGTGCAGGAGGCGGAGCGGTACGAGCTAGATATAGTTGGGCTCACCTCCACGCACAGCATGGGCTCTGGAACCAAGCTCCTGGAGAAGGGTTGGACTTTGTCCTTTTCTGGAGTTGCCCAGGGTGAGAGGCGCCGGGCGGGAGTGGGGATACTCACGAGCCCCCGGCTGAGCGCCGCTGTGTTGGAGTTTTCCCCGGGGAACAAGAGGGTCGCCTCCCTGCGCCTACGAGTTGCGGGGAGTAAGGCTCTGACTGTTGTTTGTGCTTATGCACCCAACAGCATTTCGGAGTATCCGGCCTTCTTGGAGTCGGTGGGAGGGGTAGATCTTCTAGGAGGGATTTGTAGCCTATGATGTAGAAATCCGAAGGGGGGTGATTAGGAGCAGCGGCCTGACTAATCTGATCCTAATTGGTGCTTTTTTGTTGGACTTATGTGCTCGTCACTGGTCATAACAAACGCCATGTTCAAGTACAGGGCTATTTATAAGTGTACATGGTACCAGAATAACCAAGGCCAAAGATCGATGATCAACTTTGTGGTCGGATCATCAGAACTTTGGTCGAATGTCTTGGACGCCCCGGGGAAGAGAATAGCAGAGCTGTCTACTGATAGTCACTACCTGGTATGGAGTTGAATGTGACAGCTGGGGAGGCTGCTGGAACAACCTGGTAAACCCAATTGTGTACTGAGGGTGAACTGGGAACGTCTAGCTGAGGCCCCTGTCCGTGATATCTTAAACTCCCTCCTCCGTAAAGAAAACATATGACTGGGCATCCTACGACGTCTCAACTTCTGTGGAGATCTGAGTCGTAGCATGTCCAGATGTGTAGCATGTGAGCATTGGTGGTTCAGTGGTAGAATTCTCGCCTGCCACGCGGGAGGCCCGGGTTCGATTCCCGGCCAATGCAACATCTGTTTTTAGAGAAAGGACGCACAAAGCGGTGATGATTTTACAATGTCCGAGGAGGAGGAGGGCTTTGTTCTGTTCTTGGCACCCTACAATATATCAGTCGGTCATAAACATGTATTTGCTAGGGTTTCTTCAGCCCTCCAATGCATCAATATCATGATGGGAAGGTTGCGAGTTCGACTCCCACATAGGGCAAGTCGGTAGGCTCTTTTGTAAAAAAAAAAAAGGCCAATCGGTCAAATTTGTTCAAGTTAATAAAAAGAACGTGTGGTCTTCAATTGGCGAACGTTAGCTGCATTGTGTGCCTCGTTGGCGCAGTAGGCAGCGCGTCAGTCTCATAATCTGAAGGTCGTGAGTTCGACCCTCACACTGGGCATTTGTTTTGACACATCTTTGCCTAGGATTATATGCGGTCACACACAAATATTTGCCAGGTTTCTTTCAGCCCTCCAATGCATCAATATCACGATGGGAAGGTTGCGAGTTCGACACCCACATAGGGCAAGTGAGTAGGCTGTTAGGTGGCTGTGAGTAGTTCTGGTTAGAAGGTCGTTGGTGCTAATATATTAACAGGCTTTTTAGATAGCACTTTGAGGGACTGCTGAACCTGACCAAAAAGTTCCTCCGTGGAGCTCTTGCCAGCCTCATCTTGGCAAGTAGTTCTATCTTGGCAGGTCGATCTTCTAGGAGGGATTTGTAGCCTATGATGTAGAAATCCGAAGGGGGGTGATTAGGAGCAGCGGCCTGACTAATCTGATCCTAATTGCAACATCCTTTTTCGAAAAAGGGAAAAACACAGCTGTCATGATTTTGCAAAAGTTCTGCTGGTTGTTCAGCCTGACAGCAGCAGGAAGGAAGGATTTGCAGTACCTCTCCTTCACACACTGGATGAACCCGGGAAGAGTCTAGACTAAGAGCACTTAAGAAACAAACTGAATAGCGGCCCAAGGAATGAAGCTGCTTCGCCCGGACAAAGGAAACCGGGGCACCCTCCCAGAGCCAGACTCAGGAGAGGAGCTCGTCGGCAAGCGTCTGGTGGCCCGGGCCTTCGCCCATGGTGCCCGGCCTTTTTGGAAAAAAGGACCCACACAGCTGTGACGATTTCACAAGCAAGTGGATCTTGAATTATCTGCGGTCACAAACACATTTTTTGTCAGTAAGTTTCTTCAGCCCGCCAATGCATCAATATCATGATATGAAGGTTGTGAGTTTGACTCCACATAGGGAAAGTGAGTAGACTGATTATGAAAAAGGCCAATCGGTACATTTTGTCTCCTCCTATGAAACGCCACCTTAACGTGGTGGAGGAGTTTGAGTGGCTCACTGATCCTGGGAGCTATGTTGTCCGGGGCGTCAGCCCCTGGTAGTCTCTCCCAAGGCAAACAGGTCTCGGGGGAGAGCCCAGACTAAGAGCGGTTCAATAAACCCTGATGATAAGCAGCCCACGGACTGAAGCTACCTTGCCCGGACAAGGGAAACCGGGGCACCCTCCCGGAGCCAGACCCAGGAGGGGAGCTCGTCGGCGAGCGTCTGGTGGCCGGGCTTTCTCCCATGGGGCCCGGTCGGGCTTAGCCCGAAAAAACATCATGGAGCAGCAGTCACCCTGTGGACCCACCACCCGCAGGGAGAATTATCGGGGTCGGGTGCTATGTAGACCGGGCGGCGGGCCAGGCGGGAGACCTGGGCGGGCCGATCGCCGGTGGCACAGACTAGCTCTAGGGACGTGGAACGTCACCTCACTAGCGGAGAAAGAGCCGGAGCTGGTGCAGGAGGCGGAGCGGTACGAGCTAGATATAGTTGGGCTCACCTCCACGCACAGCATGGGCTCTGGAACCAAGCTCCTGGAGAAGGGTTGGACTTTGTCCTTTTCTGGAGTTGCCCAGGGTGAGAGGCGCCGGGCGGGAGTGGGGATACTCACGAGCCCCCGGCTGAGCGCCGCTGTGTTGGAGTTTTCCCCGGGGAACAAGAGGGTCGCCTCCCTGCGCCTACGAGTTGCGGGGAGTAAGGCTCTGACTGTTGTTTGTGCTTATGCACCCAACAGCATTTCGGAGTATCCGGCCTTCTTGGAGTCGGTGGGAGGGGTAGATCTTCTAGGAGGGATTTGTAGCCTATGATGTAGAAATCCGAAGGGGGGTGATTAGGAGCAGCGGCCTGACTAATCTGATCCTAATTGGTGCTTTTTTGTTGGACTTATGTGCTCGTCACTGGTCATAACAAACGCCATGTTCAAGTACAGGGCTATTTATAAGTGTACATGGTACCAGAATAACCAAGGCCAAAGATCGATGATCAACTTTGTGGTCGGATCATCAGAACTTTGGTCGAATGTCTTGGACGCCCCGGGGAAGAGAATAGCAGAGCTGTCTACTGATAGTCACTACCTGGTATGGAGTTGAATGTGACAGCTGGGGAGGCTGCTGGAACAACCTGGTAAACCCAATTGTGTACTGAGGGTGAACTGGGAACGTCTAGCTGAGGCCCCTGTCCGTGATATCTTAAACTCCCTCCTCCGTAAAGAAAACATATGACTGGGCATCCTACGACGTCTCAACTTCTGTGGAGATCTGAGTCGTAGCATGTCCAGATGTGTAGCATGTGAGCATTGGTGGTTCAGTGGTAGAATTCTCGCCTGCCACGCGGGAGGCCCGGGTTCGATTCCCGGCCAATGCAACATCTGTTTTTAGAGAAAGGACGCACAAAGCGGTGATGATTTTACAATGTCCGAGGAGGAGGAGGGCTTTGTTCTGTTCTTGGCACCCTACAATATATCAGTCGGTCATAAACATGTATTTGCTAGGGTTTCTTCAGCCCTCCAATGCATCAATATCATGATGGGAAGGTTGCGAGTTCGACTCCCACATAGGGCAAGTCGGTAGGCTCTTTTGTAAAAAAAAAAAAGGCCAATCGGTCAAATTTGTTCAAGTTAATAAAAAGAACGTGTGGTCTTCAATTGGCGAACGTTAGCTGCATTGTGTGCCTCGTTGGCGCAGTAGGCAGCGCGTCAGTCTCATAATCTGAAGGTCGTGAGTTCGACCCTCACACTGGGCATTTGTTTTGACACATCTTTGCCTAGGATTATATGCGGTCACACACAAATATTTGCCAGGTTTCTTTCAGCCCTCCAATGCATCAATATCACGATGGGAAGGTTGCGAGTTCGACACCCACATAGGGCAAGTGAGTAGGCTGTGAGTAGTTCTGGTTAGAAGGTCGTTGGTGCTAATATATTAACAGGCTTTTTAGATAGCACTTTGAGGGACTGCTGAACCTGACCAAAAAGTTCCTCCGTGGAGCTCTTGCCAGCCTCATCTTGGCAAGTAGTTCTATCTTGGCAGGTCGATCTTCTAGGAGGGATTTGTAGCCTATGATGTAGAAATCCGAAGGGGGGTTATTAGGAGCAGCGGCCTGACTAATCTGATCCTAATTGCAACATCCTTTTTCGAAAAAGGGAAAAACACAGCTGTCATGATTTTGCAAAAGTTCTGCTGGTTGTTCAGCCTGACAGCAGCAGGAAGGAAGGATTTGCAGTACCTCTCCTTCACACACTGGATGAACCCGGGAAGAGTCCAGACTAAGAGCACTTAAGAAACAAACTGAATAGCGGCCCAAGGAATGAAGCTGCTTCGCCCGGACAAAGGAAACCGGGGCACCCTCCCAGAGCCAGACTCAGGAGAGGAGCTCGTCGGCAAGCGTCTGGTGGCCCGGGCCTTCGCCCATGGTGCCCGGCCTTTTTGGAAAAAAGGACCCACACAGCTGTGACGATTTCACAAGCAAGTGGATCTTGAATTATCTGCGGTCACAAACACATTTTTTGTCAGTAAGTTTCTTCAGCCCGCCAATGCATCAATATCATGATATGAAGGTTGTGAGTTTGACTCCACATAGGGAAAGTGAGTAGACTGATTATGAAAAAGGCCAATCGGTACATTTTGTCTCCTCCTATGAAACGCCACCTTAACGTGGTGGAGGAGTTTGAGTGGCTCACTGATCCTGGGAGCTATGTTGTCCGGGGCATCAGCCCCTGGTAGTCTCTCCCAAGGCAAACAGGTCTCGGGGGAGAGCCCAGACTAAGAGCGGTTCAATAAACCCTGATGATAAGCAGCCCACGGACTGAAGCTACCTTGCCCGGACAAGGGAAACCGGGGCACCCTCCCGGAGCCAGACCCAGGAGGGGAGCTCGTCGGCGAGCGTCTGGTGGCCGGGCTTTCTCCCATGGGGCCCGGTCGGGCTTAGCCCGAAAAAACATCATGGAGCAGCAGTCACCCTGTGGACCCACCACCCGCAGGGAGAATTATCGGGGTCGGGTGCTATGTAGACCGGGCGGCGGGCCAGGCGGGAGACCTGGGCGGGCCGATCGCCGGTGGCACAGACTAGCTCTAGGGACGTGGAACGTCACCTCACTAGCGGAGAAAGAGCCGGAGCTGGTGCAGGAGGCGGAGCGGTACGAGCTAGATATAGTTGGGCTCACCTCCACGCACAGCATGGGCTCTGGAACCAAGCTCCTGGAGAAGGGTTGGACTTTGTCCTTTTCTGGAGTTGCCCAGGGTGAGAGGCGCCGGGCGGGAGTGGGGATACTCACGAGCCCCCGGCTGAGCGCCGCTGTGTTGGAGTTTTCCCCGGGGAACAAGAGGGTCGCCTCCCTGCGCCTACGAGTTGCGGGGAGTAAGGCTCTGACTGTTGTTTGTGCTTATGCACCCAACAGCATTTCGGAGTATCCGGCCTTCTTGGAGTCGGTGGGAGGGGTAGATCTTCTAGGAGGGATTTGTAGCCTATGATGTAGAAATCCGAAGGGGGGTGATTAGGAGCAGCGGCCTGACTAATCTGATCCTAATTGGTGCTTTTTTGTTGGACTTATGTGCTCGTCACTGGTCATAACAAACGCCATGTTCAAGTACAGGGCTATTTATAAGTGTACATGGTACCAGAATAACCAAGGCCAAAGATCGATGATCAACTTTGTGGTCGGATCATCAGAACTTTGGTCGAATGTCTTGGACGCCCCGGGGAAGAGAATAGCAGAGCTGTCTACTGATAGTCACTACCTGGTATGGAGTTGAATGTGACAGCTGGGGAGGCTGCTGGAACAACCTGGTAAACCCAATTGTGTACTGAGGGTGAACTGGGAACGTCTAGCTGAGGCCCCTGTCCGTGATATCTTAAACTCCCTCCTCCGTAAAGAAAACATATGACTGGGCATCCTACGACGTCTCAACTTCTGTGGAGATCTGAGTCGTAGCATGTCCAGATGTGTAGCATGTGAGCATTGGTGGTTCAGTGGTAGAATTCTCGCCTGCCACGCGGGAGGCCCGGGTTCGATTCCCGGCCAATGCAACATCTGTTTTTAGAGAAAGGACGCACAAAGCGGTGATGATTTTACAATGTCCGAGGAGGAGGAGGGCTTTGTTCTGTTCTTGGCACCCTACAATATATCAGTCGGTCATAAACATGTATTTGCTAGGGTTTCTTCAGCCCTCCAATGCATCAATATCATGATGGGAAGGTTGCGAGTTCGACTCCCACATAGGGCAAGTCGGTAGGCTCTTTTGTAAAAAAAAAAAGGCCAATCGGTCAAATTTGTTCAAGTTAATAAAAAGAACGTGTGGTCTTCAATTGGCGAACGTTAGCTGCATTGTGTGCCTCGTTGGCGCAGTAGGCAGCGCGTCAGTCTCATAATCTGAAGGTCGTGAGTTCGACCCTCACACTGGGCATTTGTTTTGACACATCTTTGCCTAGGATTATATGCGGTCACACACAAATATTTGCCAGGTTTCTTTCAGCCCTCCAATGCATCAATATCACGATGGGAAGGTTGCGAGTTCGACACCCACATAGGGCAAGTGAGTAGGCTGTTAGGTGGCTGTGAGTAGTTCTGGTTAGAAGGTCGTTGGTGCTAATATATTAACAGGCTTTTTAGATAGCACTTTGAGGGACTGCTGAACCTGACCAAAAAGTTCCTCCGTGGAGCTCTTGCCAGCCTCATCTTGGCAAGTAGTTCTATCTTGGCAGGTCGATCTTCTAGGAGGGATTTGTAGCCTATGATGTAGAAATCCGAAGGGGGGTTATTAGGAGCAGCGGCCTGACTAATCTGATCCTAATTGCAACATCCTTTTTCGAAAAAGGGAAAAACACAGCTGTCATGATTTTGCAAAAGTTCTGCTGGTTGTTCAGCCTGACAGCAGCAGGAAGGAAGGATTTGCAGTACCTCTCCTTCACACACTGGATGAACCCGGGAAGAGTCTAGACTAAGAGCACTTAAGAAACAAACTGAATAGCGGCCCAAGGAATGAAGCTGCTTCGCCCGGACAAAGGAAACCGGGGCACCCTCCCAGAGCCAGACTCAGGAGAGGAGCTCGTCGGCAAGCGTCTGGTGGCCCGGGCCTTCGCCCATGGTGCCCGGCCTTTTTGGAAAAAAGGACCCACACAGCTGTGACTATTTCACAAGCAAGTGGATCTTGAATTATCTGCGGTCACAAACACATTTTTTGTCAGTAAGTTTCTTCAGCCCGCCAATGCATCAATATCATGATATGAAGGTTGTGAGTTTGACTCCACATAGGGAAAGTGAGTAGACTGATTATGAAAAAGGCCAATCGGTACATTTTGTCTCCTCCTATGAAACGCCACCTTAACGTGGTGGAGGAGTTTGAGTGGCTCACTGATCCTGGGAGCTATGTTGTCCGGGGCATCAGCCCCTGGTAGTCTCTCCCAAGGCAAACAGGTCTCGGGGGAGAGCCCAGACTAAGAGCGGTTCAATAAACCCTGATGATAAGCAGCCCACGGACTGAAGCTACCTTGCCCGGACAAGGGAAACCGGGGCACCCTCCCGGAGCCAGACCCAGGAGGGGAGCTCGTCGGCGAGCGTCTGGTGGCCGGGCTTTCTCCCATGGGGCCCGGTCGGGCTTAGCCCGAAAAAACATCATGGAGCAGCAGTCACCCTGTGGACCCACCACCCGCAGGGAGAATTATCGGGGTCGGGTGCTATGTAGACCGGGCGGCGGGCCAGGCGGGAGACCTGGGCGGGCCGATCGCCGGTGGCACAGACTAGCTCTAGGGACGTGGAACGTCACCTCACTAGCGGAGAAAGAGCCGGAGCTGGTGCAGGAGGCGGAGCGGTACGAGCTAGATATAGTTGGGCTCACCTCCACGCACAGCATGGGCTCTGGAACCAAGCTCCTGGAGAAGGGTTGGACTTTGTCCTTTTCTGGAGTTGCCCAGGGTGAGAGGCGCCGGGCGGGAGTGGGGATACTCACGAGCCCCCGGCTGAGCGCCGCTGTGTTGGAGTTTTCCCCGGGGAACAAGAGGGTCGCCTCCCTGCGCCTACGAGTTGCGGGGAGTAAGGCTCTGACTGTTGTTTGTGCTTATGCACCCAACAGCATTTCGGAGTATCCGGCCTTCTTGGAGTCGGTGGGAGGGGTAGATCTTCTAGGAGGGATTTGTAGCCTATGATGTAGAAATCCGAAGGGGGGTGATTAGGAGCAGCGGCCTGACTAATCTGATCCTAATTGGTGCTTTTTTGTTGGACTTATGTGCTCGTCACTGGTCATAACAAACGCCATGTTCAAGTACAGGGCTATTTATAAGTGTACATGGTACCAGAATAACCAAGGCCAAAGATCGATGATCAACTTTGTGGTCGGATCATCAGAACTTTGGTCGAATGTCTTGGACGCCCCGGGGAAGAGAATAGCAGAGCTGTCTACTGATAGTCACTACCTGGTATGGAGTTGAATGTGACAGCTGGGGAGGCTGCTGGAACAACCTGGTAAACCCAATTGTGTACTGAGGGTGAACTGGGAACGTCTAGCTGAGGCCCCTGTCCGTGATATCTTAAACTCCCTCCTCCGTAAAGAAAACATATGACTGGGCATCCTACGACGTCTCAACTTCTGTGGAGATCTGAGTCGTAGCATGTCCAGATGTGTAGCATGTGAGCATTGGTGGTTCAGTGGTAGAATTCTCGCCTGCCACGCGGGAGGCCCGGGTTCGATTCCCGGCCAATGCAACATCTGTTTTTAGAGAAAGGACGCACAAAGCGGTGATGATTTTACAATGTCCGAGGAGGAGGAGGGCTTTGTTCTGTTCTTGGCACCCTACAATATATCAGTCGGTCATAAACATGTATTTGCTAGGGTTTCTTCAGCCCTCCAATGCATCAATATCATGATGGGAAGGTTGCGAGTTCGACTCCCACATAGGGCAAGTCGGTAGGCTCTTTTGTAAAAAAAAAAAAGGCCAATCGGTCAAATTTGTTCAAGTTAATAAAAAGAACGTGTGGTCTTCAATTGGCGAACGTTAGCTGCATTGTGTGCCTCGTTGGCGCAGTAGGCAGCGCGTCAGTCTCATAATCTGAAGGTCGTGAGTTCGACCCTCACACTGGGCATTTGTTTTGACACATCTTTGCCTAGGATTATATGCGGTCACACACAAATATTTGCCAGGTTTCTTTCAGCCCTCCAATGCATCAATATCACGATGGGAAGGTTGCGAGTTCGACACCCACATAGGGCAAGTGAGTAGGCTGTTAGGTGGCTGTGAGTAGTTCTGGTTAGAAGGTCGTTGGTGCTAATATATTAACAGGCTTTTTAGATAGCACTTTGAGGGACTGCTGAACCTGACCAAAAAGTTCCTCCGTGGAGCTCTTGCCAGCCTCATCTTGGCAAGTAGTTCTATCTTGGCAGGTCGATCTTCTAGGAGGGATTTGTAGCCTATGATGTAGAAATCCGAAGGGGGGTTATTAGGAGCAGCGGCCTGACTAATCTGATCCTAATTGCAACATCCTTTTTCGAAAAAGGGAAAAACACAGCTGTCATGATTTTGCAAAAGTTCTGCTGGTTGTTCAGCCTGACAGCAGCAGGAAGGAAGGATTTGCAGTACCTCTCCTTCACACACTGGATGAACCCGGGAAGAGTCTAGACTAAGAGCACTTAAGAAACAAACTGAATAGCGGCCCAAGGAATGAAGCTGCTTCGCCCGGACAAAGGAAACCGGGGCACCCTCCCAGAGCCAGACTCAGGAGAGGAGCTCGTCGGCAAGCGTCTGGTGGCCCGGGCCTTCGCCCATGGTGCCCGGCCTTTTTGGAAAAAAGGACCCACACAGCTGTGACGATTTCACAAGCAAGTGGATCTTGAATTATCTGCGGTCACAAACACATTTTTTGTCAGTAAGTTTCTTCAGCCCGCCAATGCATCAATATCATGATATGAAGGTTGTGAGTTTGACTCCACATAGGGAAAGTGAGTAGACTGATTATGAAAAAGGCCAATCGGTACATTTTGTCTCCTCCTATGAAACGCCACCTTAACGTGGTGGAGGAGTTTGAGTGGCTCACTGATCCTGGGAGCTATGTTGTCCGGGGCATCAGCCCCTGGTAGTCTCTCCCAAGGCAAACAGGTCTCGGGGGAGAGCCCAGACTAAGAGCGGTTCAATAAACCCTGATGATAAGCAGCCCACGGACTGAAGCTACCTTGCCCGGACAAGGGAAACCGGGGCACCCTCCCGGAGCCAGACCCAGGAGGGGAGCTCGTCGGCGAGCGTCTGGTGGCCGGGCTTTCTCCCATGGGGCCCGGTCGGGCTTAGCCCGAAAAAAACATCATGGAGCAGCAGTCACCCTGTGGACCCACCACCCGCAGGGAGAATTATCGGGGTCGGGTGCTATGTAGACCGGGCGGCGGGCCAGGCGGGAGACCTGGGCGGGCCGATCGCCGGTGGCACAGACTAGCTCTAGGGACGTGGAACGTCACCTCACTAGCGGAGAAAGAGCCGGAGCTGGTGCAGGAGGCGGAGCGGTACGAGCTAGATATAGTTGGGCTCACCTCCACGCACAGCATGGGCTCTGGAACCAAGCTCCTGGAGAA
This sequence comes from Cyclopterus lumpus, assembly GCF_009769545.1. Lineage (NCBI taxonomy): Eukaryota > Metazoa > Chordata > Actinopteri > Perciformes > Cyclopteridae > Cyclopterus > Cyclopterus lumpus. Next base: position 11,974,711 of record NC_046967.1, read on the forward strand.
GGGTTGGACTTTGTCCTTTTCTGGAGTTGCCCAGGGTGAGAGGCGCCGGGCGGGAGTGGGGATACTCACGAGCCCCCGGCTGAGCGCCGCTGTGTTGGAGTTTTCCCCGGGGAACAAGAGGGTCGCCTCCCTGCGCCTACGAGTTGCGGGGAGTAAGGCTCTGACTGTTGTTTGTGCTTATGCACCCAACAGCATTTCGGAGTATCCGGCCTTCTTGGAGTCGGTGGGAGGGGTAGATCTTCTAGGAGGGATTTGTAGCCTATGATGTAGAAATCCGAAGGGGGGTGATTAGGAGCAGCGGCCTGACTAATCTGATCCTAATTGGTGCTTTTTTGTTGGACTTATGTGCTCGTCACTGGTCATAACAAACGCCATGTTCAAGTACAGGGCTATTTATAAGTGTACATGGTACCAGAATAACCAAGGCCAAAGATCGATGATCAACTTTGTGGTCGGATCATCAGAACTTTGGTCGAATGTCTTGGACGCCCCGGGGAAGAGAATAGCAGAGCTGTCTACTGATAGTCACTACCTGGTATGGAGTTGAATGTGACAGCTGGGGAGGCTGCTGGAACAACCTGGTAAACCCAATTGTGTACTGAGGGTGAACTGGGAACGTCTAGCTGAGGCCCCTGTCCGTGATATCTTAAACTCCCTCCTCCGTAAAGAAAACATATGACTGGGCATCCTACGACGTCTCAACTTCTGTGGAGATCTGAGTCGTAGCATGTCCAGATGTGTAGCATGTGAGCATTGGTGGTTCAGTGGTAGAATTCTCGCCTGCCACGCGGGAGGCCCGGGTTCGATTCCCGGCCAATGCAACATCTGTTTTTAGAGAAAGGACGCACAAAGCGGTGATGATTTTACAATGTCCGAGGAGGAGGAGGGCTTTGTTCTGTTCTTGGCACCCTACAATATATCAGTCGGTCATAAACATGTATTTGCTAGGGTTTCTTCAGCCCTCCAATGCATCAATATCATGATGGGAAGGTTGCGAGTTCGACTCCCACATAGGGCAAGTCGGTAGGCTCTTTTGTAAAAAAAAAAAGGCCAATCGGTCAAATTTGTTCAAGTTAATAAAAAGAACGTGTGGTCTTCAATTGGCGAACGTTAGCTGCATTGTGTGCCTCGTTGGCGCAGTAGGCAGCGCGTCAGTCTCATAATCTGAAGGTCGTGAGTTCGACCCTCACACTGGGCATTTGTTTTGACACATCTTTGCCTAGGATTATATGCGGTCACACACAAATATTTGCCAGGTTTCTTTCAGCCCTCCAATGCATCAATATCACGATGGGAAGGTTGCGAGTTCGACACCCACATAGGGCAAGTGAGTAGGCTGTTAGGTGGCTGTGAGTAGTTCTGGTTAGAAGGTCGTTGGTGCTAATATATTAACAGGCTTTTTAGATAGCACTTTGAGGGACTGCTGAACCTGACCAAAAAGTTCCTCCGTGGAGCTCTTGCCAGCCTCATCTTGGCAAGTAGTTCTATCTTGGCAGGTCGATCTTCTAGGAGGGATTTGTAGCCTATGATGTAGAAATCCGAAGGGGGGTTATTAGGAGCAGCGGCCTGACTAATCTGATCCTAATTGCAACATCCTTTTTCGAAAAAGGGAAAAACACAGCTGTCATGATTTTGCAAAAGTTCTGCTGGTTGTTCAGCCTGACAGCAGCAGGAAGGAAGGATTTGCAGTACCTCTCCTTCACACACTGGATGAACCCGGGAAGAGTCCTAGACTAAGAGCACTTAAGAAACAAACTGAATAGCGGCCCAAGGAATGAAGCTGCTTCGCCCGGACAAAGGAAACCGGGGCACCCTCCCAGAGCCAGACTCAGGAGAGGAGCTCGTCGGCAAGCGTCTGGTGGCCCGGGCCTTCGCCCATGGTGCCCGGCCTTTTTGGAAAAAAGGACCCACACAGCTGTGACGATTTCACAAGCAAGTGGATCTTGAATTATCTGCGGTCACAAACACATTTTTTGTCAGTAAGTTTCTTCAGCCCGCCAATGCATCAATATCATGATATGAAGGTTGTGAGTTTGACTCCACATAGGGAAAGTGAGTAGACTGATTATGAAAAAGGCCAATCGGTACATTTTGTCTCCTCCTATGAAACGCCACCTTAACGTGGTGGAGGAGTTTGAGTGGCTCACTGATCCTGGGAGCTATGTTGTCCGGGGCATCAGCCCCTGGTAGTCTCTCCCAAGGCAAACAGGTCTCGGGGGAGAGCCCAGACTAAGAGCGGTTCAATAAACCCTGATGATAAGCAGCCCACGGACTGAAGCTACCTTGCCCGGACAAGGGAAACCGGGGCACCCTCCCGGAGCCAGACCCAGGAGGGGAGCTCGTCGGCGAGCGTCTGGTGGCCGGGCTTTCTCCCATGGGGCCCGGTCGGGCTTAGCCCGAAAAAACATCATGGAGCAGCAGTCACCCTGTGGACCCACCACCCGCAGGGAGAATTATCGGGGTCGGGTGCTATGTAGACCGGGCGGCGGGCCAGGCGGGAGACCTGGGCGGGCCGATCGCCGGTGGCACAGACTAGCTCTAGGGACGTGGAACGTCACCTCACTAGCGGAGAAAGAGCCGGAGCTGGTGCAGGAGGCGGAGCGGTACGAGCTAGATATAGTTGGGCTCACCTCCACGCACAGCATGGGCTCTGGAACCAAGCTCCTGGAGAAGGGTTGGACTTTGTCCTTTTCTGGAGTTGCCCAGGGTGAGAGGCGCCGGGCGGGAGTGGGGATACTCACGAGCCCCCGGCTGAGCGCCGCTGTGTTGGAGTTTTCCCCGGGGAACAAGAGGGTCGCCTCCCTGCGCCTACGAGTTGCGGGGAGTAAGGCTCTGACTGTTGTTTGTGCTTATGCACCCAACAGCATTTCGGAGTATCCGGCCTTCTTGGAGTCGGTGGGAGGGGTAGATCTTCTAGGAGGGATTTGTAGCCTATGATGTAGAAATCCGAAGGGGGGTGATTAGGAGCAGCGGCCTGACTAATCTGATCCTAATTGGTGCTTTTTTGTTGGACTTATGTGCTCGTCACTGGTCATAACAAACGCCATGTTCAAGTACAGGGCTATTTATAAGTGTACATGGTACCAGAATAACCAAGGCCAAAGATCGATGATCAACTTTGTGGTCGGATCATCAGAACTTTGGTCGAATGTCTTGGACGCCCCGGGGAAGAGAATAGCAGAGCTGTCTACTGATAGTCACTACCTGGTATGGAGTTGAATGTGACAGCTGGGGAGGCTGCTGGAACAACCTGGTAAACCCAATTGTGTACTGAGGGTGAACTGGGAACGTCTAGCTGAGGCCCCTGTCCGTGATATCTTAAACTCCCTCCTCCGTAAAGAAAACATATGACTGGGCATCCTACGACGTCTCAACTTCTGTGGAGATCTGAGTCGTAGCATGTCCAGATGTGTAGCATGTGAGCATTGGTGGTTCAGTGGTAGAATTCTCGCCTGCCACGCGGGAGGCCCGGGTTCGATTCCCGGCCAATGCAACATCTGTTTTTAGAGAAAGGACGCACAAAGCGGTGATGATTTTACAATGTCCGAGGAGGAGGAGGGCTTTGTTCTGTTCTTGGCACCCTACAATATATCAGTCGGTCATAAACATGTATTTGCTAGGGTTTCTTCAGCCCTCCAATGCATCAATATCATGATGGGAAGGTTGCGAGTTCGACTCCCACATAGGGCAAGTCGGTAGGCTCTTTTGTAAAAAAAAAAAAGGCCAATCGGTCAAATTTGTTCAAGTTAATAAAAAGAACGTGTGGTCTTCAATTGGCGAACGTTAGCTGCATTGTGTGCCTCGTTGGCGCAGTAGGCAGCGCGTCAGTCTCATAATCTGAAGGTCGTGAGTTCGACCCTCACACTGGGCATTTGTTTTGACACATCTTTGCCTAGGATTATATGCGGTCACACACAAATATTTGCCAGGTTTCTTTCAGCCCTCCAATGCATCAATATCACGATGGGAAGGTTGCGAGTTCGACACCCACATAGGGCAAGTGAGTAGGCTGTTAGGTGGCTGTGAGTAGTTCTGGTTAGAAGGTCGTTGGTGCTAATATATTAACAGGCTTTTTAGATAGCACTTTGAGGGACTGCTGAACCTGACCAAAAAGTTCCTCCGTGGAGCTCTTGCCAGCCTCATCTTGGCAAGTAGTTCTATCTTGGCAGGTCGATCTTCTAGGAGGGATTTGTAGCCTATGATGTAGAAATCCGAAGGGGGGTTATTAGGAGCAGCGGCCTGACTAATCTGATCCTAATTGCAACATCCTTTTTCGAAAAAGGGAAAAACACAGCTGTCATGATTTTGCAAAAGTTCTGCTGGTTGTTCAGCCTGACAGCAGCAGGAAGGAAGGATTTGCAGTACCTCTCCTTCACACACTGGATGAACCCGGGAAGAGTCTAGACTAAGAGCACTTAAGAAACAAACTGAATAGCGGCCCAAGGAATGAAGCTGCTTCGCCCGGACAAAGGAAACCGGGGCACCCTCCCAGAGCCAGACTCAGGAGAGGAGCTCGTCGGCAAGCGTCTGGTGGCCCGGGCCTTCGCCCATGGTGCCCGGCCTTTTTGGAAAAAAGGACCCACACAGCTGTGACTATTTCACAAGCAAGTGGATCTTGAATTATCTGCGGTCACAAACACATTTTTTGTCAGTAAGTTTCTTCAGCCCGCCAATGCATCAATATCATGATATGAAGGTTGTGAGTTTGACTCCACATAGGGAAAGTGAGTAGACTGATTATGAAAAAGGCCAATCGGTACATTTTGTCTCCTCCTATGAAACGCCACCTTAACGTGGTGGAGGAGTTTGAGTGGCTCACTGATCCTGGGAGCTATGTTGTCCGGGGCATCAGCCCCTGGTAGTCTCTCCCAAGGCAAACAGGTCTCGGGGGAGAGCCCAGACTAAGAGCGGTTCAATAAACCCTGATGATAAGCAGCCCACGGACTGAAGCTACCTTGCCCGGACAAGGGAAACCGGGGCACCCTCCCGGAGCCAGACCCAGGAGGGGAGCTCGTCGGCGAGCGTCTGGTGGCCGGGCTTTCTCCCATGGGGCCCGGTCGGGCTTAGCCCGAAAAAACATCATGGAGCAGCAGTCACCCTGTGGACCCACCACCCGCAGGGAGAATTATCGGGGTCGGGTGCTATGTAGACCGGGCGGCGGGCCAGGCGGGAGACCTGGGCGGGCCGATCGCCGGTGGCACAGACTAGCTCTAGGGACGTGGAACGTCACCTCACTAGCGGAGAAAGAGCCGGAGCTGGTGCAGGAGGCGGAGCGGTACGAGCTAGATATAGTTGGGCTCACCTCCACGCACAGCATGGGCTCTGGAACCAAGCTCCTGGAGAAGGGTTGGACTTTGTCCTTTTCTGGAGTTGCCCAGGGTGAGAGGCGCCGGGCGGGAGTGGGGATACTCACGAGCCCCCGGCTGAGCGCCGCTGTGTTGGAGTTTTCCCCGGGGAACAAGAGGGTCGCCTCCCTGCGCCTACGAGTTGCGGGGAGTAAGGCTCTGACTGTTGTTTGTGCTTATGCACCCAACAGCATTTCGGAGTATCCGGCCTTCTTGGAGTCGGTGGGAGGGGTAGATCTTCTAGGAGGGATTTGTAGCCTATGATGTAGAAATCCGAAGGGGGGTGATTAGGAGCAGCGGCCTGACTAATCTGATCCTAATTGGTGCTTTTTTGTTGGACTTATGTGCTCGTCACTGGTCATAACAAACGCCATGTTCAAGTACAGGGCTATTTATAAGTGTACATGGTACCAGAATAACCAAGGCCAAAGATCGATGATCAACTTTGTGGTCGGATCATCAGAACTTTGGTCGAATGTCTTGGACGCCCCGGGGAAGAGAATAGCAGAGCTGTCTACTGATAGTCACTACCTGGTATGGAGTTGAATGTGACAGCTGGGGAGGCTGCTGGAACAACCTGGTAAACCCAATTGTGTACTGAGGGTGAACTGGGAACGTCTAGCTGAGGCCCCTGTCCGTGATATCTTAAACTCCCTCCTCCGTAAAGAAAACATATGACTGGGCATCCTACGACGTCTCAACTTCTGTGGAGATCTGAGTCGTAGCATGTCCAGATGTGTAGCATGTGAGCATTGGTGGTTCAGTGGTAGAATTCTCGCCTGCCACGCGGGAGGCCCGGGTTCGATTCCCGGCCAATGCAACATCTGTTTTTAGAGAAAGGACGCACAAAGCGGTGATGATTTTACAATGTCCGAGGAGGAGGAGGGCTTTTTTCTGTTCTTGGCACCCTACAATATATCAGTCGGTCATAAACATGTATTTGCTAGGGTTTCTTCAGCCCTCCAATGCATCAATATCATGATGGGAAGGTTGCGAGTTCGACTCCCACATAGGGCAAGTCGGTAGGCTCTTTTGTAAAAAAAAAAAGGCCAATCGGTCAAATTTGTTCAAGTTAATAAAAAGAACGTGTGGTCTTCAATTGGCGAACGTTAGCTGCATTGTGTGCCTCGTTGGCGCAGTAGGCAGCGCGTCAGTCTCATAATCTGAAGGTCGTGAGTTCGACCCTCACACTGGGCATTTGTTTTGACACATCTTTGCCTAGGATTATATGCGGTCACACACAAATATTTGCCAGGTTTCTTTCAGCCCTCCAATGCATCAATATCACGATGGGAAGGTTGCGAGTTCGACACCCACATAGGGCAAGTGAGTAGGCTGTTAGGTGGCTGTGAGTAGTTCTGGTTAGAAGGTCGTTGGTGCTAATATATTAACAGGCTTTTTAGATAGCACTTTGAGGGACTGCTGAACCTGACCAAAAAGTTCCTCCGTGGAGCTCTTGCCAGCCTCATCTTGGCAAGTAGTTCTATCTTGGCAGGTCGATCTTCTAGGAGGGATTTGTAGCCTATGATGTAGAAATCCGAAGGGGGGTTATTAGGAGCAGCGGCCTGACTAATCTGATCCTAATTGCAACATCCTTTTTCGAAAAAGGGAAAAACACAGCTGTCATGATTTTGCAAAAGTTCTGCTGGTTGTTCAGCCTGACAGCAGCAGGAAGGAAGGATTTGCAGTACCTCTCCTTCACACACTGGATGAACCCGGGAAGAGTCTAGACTAAGAGCACTTAAGAAACAAACTGAATAGCGGCCCAAGGAATGAAGCTGCTTCGCCCGGACAAAGGAAACCGGGGCACCCTCCCAGAGCCAGACTCAGGAGAGGAGCTCGTCGGCAAGCGTCTGGTGGCCCGGGCCTTCGCCCATGGTGCCCGGCCTTTTTGGAAAAAAGGACCCACACAGCTGTGACGATTTCACAAGCAAGTGGATCTTGAATTATCTGCGGTCACAAACACATTTTTTGTCAGTAAGTTTCTTCAGCCCGCCAATGCATCAATATCATGATATGAAGGTTGTGAGTTTGACTCCACATAGGGAAAGTGAGTAGACTGATTATGAAAAAGGCCAATCGGTACATTTTGTCTCCTCCTATGAAACGCCACCTTAACGTGGTGGAGGAGTTTGAGTGGCTCACTGATCCTGGGAGCTATGTTGTCCGGGGCATCAGCCCCTGGTAGTCTCTCCCAAGGCAAACAGGTCTCGGGGGAGAGCCCAGACTAAGAGCGGTTCAATAAACCCTGATGATAAGCAGCCCACGGACTGAAGCTACCTTGCCCGGACAAGGGAAACCGGGGCACCCTCCCGGAGCCAGACCCAGGAGGGGAGCTCGTCGGCGAGCGTCTGGTGGCCGGGCTTTCTCCCATGGGGCCCGGTCGGGCTTAGCCCGAAAAAACATCATGGAGCAGCAGTCACCCTGTGGACCCACCACCCGCAGGGAGAATTATCGGGGTCGGGTGCTATGTAGACCGGGCGGCGGGCCAGGCGGGAGACCTGGGCGGGCCGATCGCCGGTGGCACAGACTAGCTCTAGGGACGTGGAACGTCACCTCACTAGCGGAGAAAGAGCCGGAGCTGGTGCAGGAGGCGGAGCGGTACGAGCTAGATATAGTTGGGCTCACCTCCACGCACAGCATGGGCTCTGGAACCAAGCTCCTGGAGAAGGGTTGGACTTTGTCCTTTTCTGGAGTTGCCCAGGGTGAGAGGCGCCGGGCGGGAGTGGGGATACTCACGAGCCCCCGGCTGAGCGCCGCTGTGTTGGAGTTTTCCCCGGGGAACAAGAGGGTCGCCTCCCTGCGCCTACGAGTTGCGGGGAGTAAGGCTCTGACTGTTGTTTGTGCTTATGCACCCAACAGCATTTCGGAGTATCCGGCCTTCTTGGAGTCGGTGGGAGGGGTAGATCTTCTAGGAGGGATTTGTAGCCTATGATGTAGAAATCCGAAGGGGGGTGATTAGGAGCAGCGGCCTGACTAATCTGATCCTAATTGGTGCTTTTTTGTTGGACTTATGTGCTCGTCACTGGTCATAACAAACGCCATGTTCAAGTACAGGGCTATTTATAAGTGTACATGGTACCAGAATAACCAAGGCCAAAGATCGATGATCAACTTTGTGGTCGGATCATCAGAACTTTGGTCGAATGTCTTGGACGCCCCGGGGAAGAGAATAGCAGAGCTGTCTACTGATAGTCACTACCTGGTATGGAGTTGAATGTGACAGCTGGGGAGGCTGCTGGAACAACCTGGTAAACCCAATTGTGTACTGAGGGTGAACTGGGAACGTCTAGCTGAGGCCCCTGTCCGTGATATCTTAAACTCCCTCCTCCGTAAAGAAAACATATGACTGGGCATCCTACGACGTCTCAACTTCTGTGGAGATCTGAGTCGTAGCATGTCCAGATGTGTAGCATGTGAGCATTGGTGGTTCAGTGGTAGAATTCTCGCCTGCCACGCGGGAGGCCCGGGTTCGATTCCCGGCCAATGCAACATCTGTTTTTAGAGAAAGGACGCACAAAGCGGTGATGATTTTACAATGTCCGAGGAGGAGGAGGGCTTTGTTCTGTTCTTGGCACCCTACAATATATCAGTCGGTCATAAACATGTATTTGCTAGGGTTTCTTCAGCCCTCCAATGCATCAATATCATGATGGGAAGGTTGCGAGTTCGACTCCCACATAGGGCAAGTCGGTAGGCTCTTTTGTAAAAAAAAAAAAGGCCAATCGGTCAAATTTGTTCAAGTTAATAAAAAGAACGTGTGGTCTTCAATTGGCGAACGTTAGCTGCATTGTGTGCCTCGTTGGCGCAGTAGGCAGCGCGTCAGTCTCATAATCTGAAGGTCGTGAGTTCGACCCTCACACTGGGCATTTGTTTTGACACATCTTTGCCTAGGATTATATGCGGTCACACACAAATATTTGCCAGGTTTCTTTCAGCCCTCCAATGCATCAATATCACGATGGGAAGGTTGCGAGTTCGACACCCACATAGGGCAAGTGAGTAGGCTGTTAGGTGGCTGTGAGTAGTTCTGGTTAGAAGGTCGTTGGTGCTAATATATTAACAGGCTTTTTAGATAGCACTTTGAGGGACTGCTGAACCTGACCAAAAAGTTCCTCCGTGGAGCTCTTGCCAGCCTCATCTTGGCAAGTAGTTCTATCTTGGCAGGTCGATCTTCTAGGAGGGATTTGTAGCCTATGATGTAGAAATCCGAAGGGGGGTGATTAGGAGCAGCGGCCTGACTAATCTGATCCTAATTGCAACATCCTTTTTCGAAAAAGGGAAAAACACAGCTGTCATGATTTTGCAAAAGTTCTGCTGGTTGTTCAGCCTGACAGCAGCAGGAAGGAAGGATTTGCAGTACCTCTCCTTCACACACTGGATGAACCCGGGAAGAGTCTAGACTAAGAGCACTTAAGAAACAAACTGAATAGCGGCCCAAGGAATGAAGCTGCTTCGCCCGGACAAAGGAAACCGGGGCACCCTCCCAGAGCCAGACTCAGGAGAGGAGCTCGTCGGCAAGCGTCTGGTGGCCCGGGCCTTCGCCCATGGTGCCCGGCCTTTTTGGAAAAAAGGACCCACACAGCTGTGACGATTTCACAAGCAAGTGGATCTTGAATTATCTGCGGTCACAAACACATTTTTTGTCAGTAAGTTTCTTCAGCCCGCCAATGCATCAATATCATGATATGAAGGTTGTGAGTTTGACTCCACATAGGGAAAGTGAGTAGACTGATTATGAAAAAGGCCAATCGGTACATTTTGTCTCCTCCTATGAAACGCCACCTTAACGTGGTGGAGGAGTTTGAGTGGCTCACTGATCCTGGGAGCTATGTTGTCCGGGGCATCAGCCCCTGGTAGTCTCTCCCAAGGCAAACAGGTCTCGGGGGAGAGCCCAGACTAAGAGCGGTTCAATAAACCCTGATGATAAGCAGCCCACGGACTGAAGCTACCTTGCCCGGACAAGGGAAACCGGGGCACCCTCCCGGAGCCAGACCCAGGAGGGGAGCTCGTCGGCGAGCGTCTGGTGGCCGGGCTTTCTCCCATGGGGCCCGGTCGGGCTCAGCCCGAAAAAACATCATGGAGCAGCAGTCACCCTGTGGACCCACCACCCGCAGGGAGAATTATCGGGGTCGGGTGCTATGTAGACCGGGCGGCGGGCCAGGCGGGAGACCTGGGCGGGCCGATCGCCGGTGGCACAGACTAGCTCTAGGGACGTGGAACGTCACCTCACTAGCGGAGAAAGAGCCGGAGCTGGTGCAGGAGGCGGAGCGGTACGAGCTAGATATAGTTGGGCTCACCTCCACGCACAGCATGGGCTCTGGAACCAAGCTCCTGGAGAAGGGTTGGACTTTGTCCTTTTCTGGAGTTGCCCAGGGTGAGAGGCGCCGGGCGGGAGTGGGGATACTCACGAGCCCCCGGCTGAGCGCCGCTGTGTTGGAGTTTTCCCCGGGGAACAAGAGGGTCGCCTCCCTGCGCCTACGAGTTGCGGGGAGTAAGGCTCTGACTGTTGTTTGTGCTTATGCACCCAACAGCATTTCGGAGTATCCGGCCTTCTTGGAGTCGGTGGGAGGGGTAGATCTTCTAGGAGGGATTTGTAGCCTATGATGTAGAAATCCGAAGGGGGGTGATTAGGAGCAGCGGCCTGACTAATCTGATCCTAATTGGTGCTTTTTTGTTGGACTTATGTGCTCGTCACTGGTCATAACAAACGCCATGTTCAAGTACAGGGCTATTTATAAGTGTACATGGTACCAGAATAACCAAGGCCAAAGATCGATGATCAACTTTGTGGTCGGATCATCAGAACTTTGGTCGAATGTCTTGGACGCCCCGGGGAAGAGAATAGCAGAGCTGTCTACTGATAGTCACTACCTGGTATGGAGTTGAATGTGACAGCTGGGGAGGCTGCTGGAACAACCTGGTAAACCCAATTGTGTACTGAGGGTGAACTGGGAACGTCTAGCTGAGGCCCCTGTCCGTGATATCTTAAACTCCCTCCTCCGTAAAGAAAACATATGACTGGGCATCCTACGACGTCTCAACTTCTGTGGAGATCTGAGTCGTAGCATGTCCAGATGTGTAGCATGTGAGCATTGGTGGTTCAGTGGTAGAATTCTCGCCTGCCACGCGGGAGGCCCGGGTTCGATTCCCGGCCAATGCAACATCTGTTTTTAGAGAAAGGACGCACAAAGCGGTGATGATTTTACAATGTCCGAGGAGGAGGAGGGCTTTGTTCTGTTCTTGGCACCCTACAATATATCAGTCGGTCATAAACATGTATTTGCTAGGGTTTCTTCAGCCCTCCAATGCATCAATATCATGATGGGAAGGTTGCGAGTTCGACTCCCACATAGGGCAAGTCGGTAGGCTCTTTTGTAAAAAAAAAAAAGGCCAATCGGTCAAATTTGTTCAAGTTAATAAAAAGAACGTGTGGTCTTCAATTGGCGAACGTTAGCTGCATTGTGTGCCTCGTTGGCGCAGTAGGCAGCGCGTCAGTCTCATAATCTGAAGGTCGTGAGTTCGACCCTCACACTGGGCATTTGTTTTGACACATCTTTGCCTAGGATTATATGCGGTCACACACAAATATTTGCCAGGTTTCTTTCAGCCCTCCAATGCATCAATATCACGATGGGAAGGTTGCGAGTTCGACACCCACATAGGGCAAGTGAGTAGGCTGTTAGGTGGCTGTGAGTAGTTCTGGTTAGAAGGTCGTTGGTGCTAATATATTAACAGGCTTTTTAGATAGCACTTTGAGGGACTGCTGAACCTGACCAAAAAGTTCCTCCGTGGAGCTCTTGCCAGCCTCATCTTGGCAAGTAGTTCTATCTTGGCAGGTCGATCTTCTAGGAGGGATTTGTAGCCTATGATGTAGAAATCCGAAGGGGGGTGATTAGGAGCAGCGGCCTGACTAATCTGATCCTAATTGCAACATCCTTTTTCGAAAAAGGGAAAAACACAGCTGTCATGATTTTGCAAAAGTTCTGCTGGTTGTTCAGCCTGACAGCAGCAGGAAGGAAGGATTTGCAGTACCTCTCCTTCACACACTGGATGAACCCGGGAAGAGTCTAGACTAAGAGCACTTAAGAAACAAACTGAATAGCGGCCCAAGGAATGAAGCTGCTTCGCCCGGACAAAGGAAACCGGGGCACCCTCCCAGAGCCAGACTCAGGAGAGGAGCTCGTCGGCAAGCGTCTGGTGGCCCGGGCCTTCGCCCATGGTGCCCGGCCTTTTTGGAAAAAAGGACCCACACAGCTGTGACGATTTCACAAGCAAGTGGATCTTGAATTATCTGCGGTCACAAACACATTTTTTGTCAGTAAGTTTCTTCAGCCCGCCAATGCATCAATATCATGATATGAAGGTTGTGAGTTTGACTCCACATAGGGAAAGTGAGTAGACTGATTATGAAAAAGGCCAATCGGTACATTTTGTCTCCTCCTATGAAACGCCACCTTAACGTGGTGGAGGAGTTTGAGTGGCTCACTGATCCTGGGAGCTATGTTGTCCGGGGCATCAGCCCCTGGTAGTCTCTCCCAAGGCAAACAGGTCTCGGGGGAGAGCCCAGACTAAGAGCGGTTCAATAAACCCTGATGATAAGCAGCCCACGGACTGAAGCTACCTTGCCCGGACAAGGGAAACCGGGGCACCCTCCCGGAGCCAGACCCAGGAGGGGAGCTCGTCGGCGAGCGTCTGGTGGCCGGGCTTTCTCCCATGGGGCCCGGTCGGGCTTAGCCCGAAAAAACATCATGGAGCAGCAGTCACCCTGTGGACCCACCACCCGCAGGGAGAATTATCGGGGTCGGGTGCTATGTAGACCGGGCGGCGGGCCAGGCGGGAGACCTGGGCGGGCCGATCGCCGGTGGCACAGACTAGCTCTAGGGACGTGGAACGTCACCTCACTAGCGGAGAAAGAGCCGGAGCTGGTGCAGGAGGCGGAGCGGTACGAGCTAGATATAGTTGGGCTCACCTCCACGCACAGCATGGGCTCTGGAACCAAGCTCCTGGAGAAGGGTTGGACTTTGTCCTTTTCTGGAGTTGCCCAGGGTGAGAGGCGCCGGGCGGGAGTGGGGATACTCACGAGCCCCCGGCTGAGCGCCGCTGTGTTGGAGTTTTCCCCGGGGAACAAGAGGGTCGCCTCCCTGCGCCTACGAGTTGCGGGGAGTAAGGCTCTGACTGTTGTTTGTGCTTATGCACCCAACAGCATTTCGGAGTATCCGGCCTTCTTGGAGTCGGTGGGAGGGGTAGATCTTCTAGGAGGGATTTGTAGCCTATGATGTAGAAATCCGAAGGGGGGTGATTAGGAGCAGCGGCCTGACTAATCTGATCCTAATTGGTGCTTTTTTGTTGGACTTATGTGCTCGTCACTGGTCATAACAAACGCCATGTTCAAGTACAGGGCTATTTATAAGTGTACATGGTACCAGAATAACCAAGGCCAAAGATCGATGATCAACTTTGTGGTCGGATCATCAGAACTTTGGTCGAATGTCTTGGACGCCCCGGGGAAGAGAATAGCAGAGCTGTCTACTGATAGTCACTACCTGGTATGGAGTTGAATGTGACAGCTGGGGAGGCTGCTGGAACAACCTGGTAAACCCAATTGTGTACTGAGGGTGAACTGGGAACGTCTAGCTGAGGCCCCTGTCCGTGATATCTTAAACTCCCTCCTCCGTAAAGAAAACATATGACTGGGCATCCTACGACGTCTCAACTTCTGTGGAGATCTGAGTCGTAGCATGTCCAGATGTGTAGCATGTGAGCATTGGTGGTTCAGTGGTAGAATTCTCGCCTGCCACGCGGGAGGCCCGGGTTCGATTCCCGGCCAATGCAACATCTGTTTTTAGAGAAAGGACGCACAAAGCGGTGATGATTTTACAATGTCCGAGGAGGAGGAGGGCTTTGTTCTGTTCTTGGCACCCTACAATATATCAGTCGGTCATAAACATGTATTTGCTAGGGTTTCTTCAGCCCTCCAATGCATCAATATCATGATGGGAAGGTTGCGAGTTCGACTCCCACATAGGGCAAGTCGGTAGGCTCTTTTGTAAAAAAAAAAAAGGCCAATCGGTCAAATTTGTTCAAGTTAATAAAAAGAACGTGTGGTCTTCAATTGGCGAACGTTAGCTGCATTGTGTGCCTCGTTGGCGCAGTAGGCAGCGCGTCAGTCTCATAATCTGAAGGTCGTGAGTTCGACCCTCACACTGGGCATTTGTTTTGACACATCTTTGCCTAGGATTATATGCGGTCACACACAAATATTTGCCAGGTTTCTTTCAGCCCTCCAATGCATCAATATCACGATGGGAAGGTTGCGAGTTCGACACCCACATAGGGCAAGTGAGTAGGCTGTTAGGTGGCTGTGAGTAGTTCTGGTTAGAAGGTCGTTGGTGCTAATATATTAACAGGCTTTTTAGATAGCACTTTGAGGGACTGCTGAACCTGACCAAAAAGTTCCTCCGTGGAGCTCTTGCCAGCCTCATCTTGGCAAGTAGTTCTATCTTGGCAGGTCGATCTTCTAGGAGGGATTTGTAGCCTATGATGTAGAAATCCGAAGGGGGGTGATTAGGAGCAGCGGCCTGACTAATCTGATCCTAATTGCAACATCCTTTTTCGAAAAAGGGAAAAACACAGCTGTCATGATTTTGCAAAAGTTCTGCTGGTTGTTCAGCCTGACAGCAGCAGGAAGGAAGGATTTGCAGTACCTCTCCTTCACACACTGGATGAACCCGGGAAGAGTCTAGACTAAGAGCACTTAAGAAACAAACTGAATAGCGGCCCAAGGAATGAAGCTGCTTCGCCCGGACAAAGGAAACCGGGGCACCCTCCCAGAGCCAGACTCAGGAGAGGAGCTCGTCGGCAAGCGTCTGGTGGCCCGGGCCTTCGCCCATGGTGCCCGGCCTTTTTGGAAAAAAGGACCCACACAGCTGTGACGATTTCACAAGCAAGTGGATCTTGAATTATCTGCGGTCACAAACACATTTTTTGTCAGTAAGTTTCTTCAGCCCGCCAATGCATCAATATCATGATATGAAGGTTGTGAGTTTGACTCCACATAGGGAAAGTGAGTAGACTGATTATGAAAAAGGCCAATCGGTACATTTTGTCTCCTCCTATGAAACGCCACCTTAACGTGGTGGAGGAGTTTGAGTGGCTCACTGATCCTGGGAGCTATGTTGTCCGGGGCATCAGCCCCTGGTAGTCTCTCCCAAGGCAAACAGGTCTCGGGGGAGAGCCCAGACTAAGAGCGGTTCAATAAACCCTGATGATAAGCAGCCCACGGACTGAAGCTACCTTGCCCGGACAAGGGAAACCGGGGCACCCTCCCGGAGCCAGACCCAGGAGGGGAGCTCGTCGGCGAGCGTCTGGTGGCCGGGCTTTCTCCCATGGGGCCCGGTCGGGCTTAGCCCGAAAAAACATCATGGAGCAGCAGTCACCCTGTGGACCCACCACCCGCAGGGAGAATTATCGGGGTCGGGTGCTATGTAGACCGGGCGGCGGGCCAGGCGGGAGACCTGGGCGGGCCGATCGCCGGTGGCACAGACTAGCTCTAGGGACGTGGAACGTCACCTCACTAGCGGAGAAAGAGCCGGAGCTGGTGCAGGAGGCGGAGCGGTACGAGCTAGATATAGTTGGGCTCACCTCCACGCACAGCATGGGCTCTGGAACCAAGCTCCTGGAGAAGGGTTGGACTTTGTCCTTTTCTGGAGTTGCCCAGGGTGAGAGGCGCCGGGCGGGAGTGGGGATACTCACGAGCCCCCGGCTGAGCGCCGCTGTGTTGGAGTTTTCCCCGGGGAACAAGAGGGTCGCCTCCCTGCGCCTACGAGTTGCGGGGAGTAAGGCTCTGACTGTTGTTTGTGCTTATGCACCCAACAGCATTTCGGAGTATCCGGCCTTCTTGGAGTCGGTGGGAGGGGTAGATCTTCTAGGAGGGATTTGTAGCCTATGATGTAGAAATCCGAAGGGGGGTGATTAGGAGCAGCGGCCTGACTAATCTGATCCTAATTGGTGCTTTTTTGTTGGACTTATGTGCTCGTCACTGGTCATAACAAACGCCATGTTCAAGTACAGGGCTATTTATAAGTGTACATGGTACCAGAATAACCAAGGCCAAAGATCGATGATCAACTTTGTGGTCGGATCATCAGAACTTTGGTCGAATGTCTTGGACGCCCCGGGGAAGAGAATAGCAGAGCTGTCTACTGATAGTCACTACCTGGTATGGAGTTGAATGTGACAGCTGGGGAGGCTGCTGGAACAACCTGGTAAACCCAATTGTGTACTGAGGGTGAACTGGGAACGTCTAGCTGAGGCCCCTGTCCGTGATATCTTAAACTCCCTCCTCCGTAAAGAAAACATATGACTGGGCATCCTACGACGTCTCAACTTCTGTGGAGATCTGAGTCGTAGCATGTCCAGATGTGTAGCATGTGAGCATTGGTGGTTCAGTGGTAGAATTCTCGCCTGCCACGCGGGAGGCCCGGGTTCGATTCCCGGCCAATGCAACATCTGTTTTTAGAGAAAGGACGCACAAAGCGGTGATGATTTTACAATGTCCGAGGAGGAGGAGGGCTTTTTTCTGTTCTTGGCACCCTACAATATATCAGTCGGTCATAAACATGTATTTGCTAGGGTTTCTTCAGCCCTCCAATGCATCAATATCATGATGGGAAGGTTGCGAGTTCGACTCCCACATAGGGCAAGTCGGTAGGCTCTTTTGTAAAAAAAAAAAGGCCAATCGGTCAAATTTGTTCAAGTTAATAAAAAGAACGTGTGGTCTTCAATTGGCGAACGTTAGCTGCATTGTGTGCCTCGTTGGCGCAGTAGGCAGCGCGTCAGTCTCATAATCTGAAGGTCGTGAGTTCGACCCTCACACTGGGCATTTGTTTTGACACATCTTTGCCTAGGATTATATGCGGTCACACACAAATATTTGCCAGGTTTCTTTCAGCCCTCCAATGCATCAATATCACGATGGGAAGGTTGCGAGTTCGACACCCACATAGGGCAAGTGAGTAGGCTGTTAGGTGGCTGTGAGTAGTTCTGGTTAGAAGGTCGTTGGTGCTAATATATTAACAGGCTTTTTAGATAGCACTTTGAGGGACTGCTGAACCTGACCAAAAAGTTCCTCCGTGGAGCTCTTGCCAGCCTCATCTTGGCAAGTAGTTCTATCTTGGCAGGTCGATCTTCTAGGAGGGATTTGTAGCCTATGATGTAGAAATCCGAAGGGGGGTGATTAGGAGCAGCGGCCTGACTAATCTGATCCTAATTGCAACATCCTTTTTCGAAAAAGGGAAAAACACAGCTGTCATGATTTTGCAAAAGTTCTGCTGGTTGTTCAGCCTGACAGCAGCAGGAAGGAAGGATTTGCAGTACCTCTCCTTCACACACTGGATGAACCCGGGAAGAGTCTAGACTAAGAGCACTTAAGAAACAAACTGAATAGCGGCCCAAGGAATGAAGCTGCTTCGCCCGGACAAAGGAAACCGGGGCACCCTCCCAGAGCCAGACTCAGGAGAGGAGCTCGTCGGCAAGCGTCTGGTGGCCCGGGCCTTCGCCCATGGTGCCCGGCCTTTTTGGAAAAAAGGACCCACACAGCTGTGACGATTTCACAAGCAAGTGGATCTTGAATTATCTGCGGTCACAAACACATTTTTTGTCAGTAAGTTTCTTCAGCCCGCCAATGCATCAATATCATGATATGAAGGTTGTGAGTTTGACTCCACATAGGGAAAGTGAGTAGACTGATTATGAAAAAGGCCAATCGGTACATTTTGTCTCCTCCTATGAAACGCCACCTTAACGTGGTGGAGGAGTTTGAGTGGCTCACTGATCCTGGGAGCTATGTTGTCCAGGGCATCAGCCCCTGGTAGGGTCTCTTAAGGCAAACAGGTCTCGGGGGAGAGCCCAGACTAAGAGCGGTTCAATAAACCCTGATGATAAGCAGCCCACGGACTGAAGCTACCTTGACAAGGGAAACCGGGGCACCCTCCCGGAGCCAGACCCAGGAGGGGAGCTCGTCGGTGAGCGTCTGGTGGCCGGGCTTTCGCCCATGGGGCCTGGTCGGGCTTAGCCCGAAAAAACATCATGGAGCAGCAGTCACCCTGTGGACCCACCACCCGCAGGGAGAATTATCGGGGTCGGGTGCTATGTAGACCGGGCGGCGGGCCAGGCGGGAGACCTGGGCGGGCCGATCGCCGGTGGCACAGACTAGCTCTAGGGACGTGGAACGTCACCTCACTAGCGGAGAAAGAGCCGGAGCTGGTGCAGGAGGCGGAGCGGTACGAGCTAGATATAGTTGGGCTCACCTCCACGCACAGCATGGGCTCTGGAACCAAGCTCCTGGAGAAGGGTTGGACTTTGTCCTTTTCTGGAGTTGCCCAGGGTGAGAGGCGCCGGGCGGGAGTGGGGATACTCACGAGCCCCCGGCTGAGCGCCGCTGTGTTGGAGTTTTCCCCGGGGAACAAGAGGGTCGCCTCCCTGCGCCTACGAGTTGCGGGGAGTAAGGCTCTGACTGTTGTTTGTGCTTATGCACCCAACAGCATTTCGGAGTATCCGGCCTTCTTGGAGTCGGTGGGAGGGGTAGATCTTCTAGGAGGGATTTGTAGCCTATGATGTAGAAATCCGAAGGGGGGTGATTAGGAGCAGCGGCCTGACTAATCTGATCCTAATTGGTGCTTTTTTGTTGGACTTATGTGCTCGTCACTGGTCATAACAAACGCCATGTTCAAGTACAGGGCTATTTATAAGTGTACATGGTACCAGAATAACCAAGGCCAAAGATCGATGATCAACTTTGTGGTCGGATCATCAGAACTTTGGTCGAATGTCTTGGACGCCCCGGGGAAGAGAATAGCAGAGCTGTCTACTGATAGTCACTACCTGGTATGGAGTTGAATGTGACAGCTGGGGAGGCTGCTGGAACAACCTGGTAATAGAGAATAGCAGAGTGCAATACTTATGTGCAATACCCTAAAACATACATTCCTATCCCCTAATATCAATAATCTGCATGATCTCTATTGTCATCTATTGTCGTGCACAGCGGCAGTGGAGGAGTAAAAAGGGGGTTACTCCAGGATCGTTGCCCTGGAAGCCTGTGCACCGTGACACTGTCGTCAACTGCGCCGCACGGTCACGCGGCACCCCGTTCGTGCCTCGGATGACCTCCCCGGAGAGAAACCTGGTTTTTAATTAGCGTTAGGAATATTCTAACCCAACCAGGTAAAGTGTACACCGTCGTTATTTATTCATAGCTATAACGGCCGGATAGGGATCGGATCAAACACTCAGACTTAATACTTTGTGACAAACCCTGAAGCCTGTAGACAACCTGTAGACAAAAAGAAGTCCGACTGAAAGTCAGGGGTCCCCCCAGTGGTATTTCTCTCCTTTCAAAGCCAAATGTGTGCAGGGAATAAGTGTGTCCGTATCAGTTTGTGTAGCCGTGGGGATGTAGCTCAACTCACCTCAGGGGCTGATGACGACGTCAGTCGGAACTGATGAAGTGATGGCTCAGAAAAGGCTGGAAAACGACTTCATTCATTAATTAAACTGCAATGCAGTATGTATTTATTTATTTAACACAAGAGTGAAAAAGGATTAACAAATAAGTGAAATTCTAGCTAATGCGTAAAGTGTTCGCCACAAAGTGCGGAGATTTGAAAAATCAATATCTGACGGGCTGTATCGGTTTAGAAAACCAAAACGAAGACCTCTCCTTTAACTTTTGACCGTCCGGGGGATAAGCTGGGCCCCATCCTCCTCCTTCCCAGGCTGCAGTGACCTTATCCTCAGGGACCCATATCTCCCCCTTTCTTAATCTTTGGGAGAAGCTCCTTAATTTATGACTTGAATTGTTTGATATCAATTTTCACAGAAACTCCGGACTCAGTTGGCAACACCTGCTCATACAGCTTAAGACAATCAAGGATACAACAGTGACCTCTCAATAGTACACATCAGTACAAGACTTAAAAAAGAATGGCATTGTAGTACAGAGTATATCAAATACATACATCACACATAGATTATATTCTAGAGTGCACACACTATATAGAGACTCTACCACCAAGTCAGCTGCTCCCGTTATGCGGTCTGCAGCGTAAAAACACCTTAATCATAGAACTCTCAATATAAGAAATAGAATATCTGTTCCAGAGATGGGTAATCGATACTGCAGAGACCAGTAAGTATATAGACACTTCCTTGTTCTGCTGCCCGGGAATATGTGTATGCTGGGACGCTTGAGCCGGCGACCGGCCAGCACCCCCGACGTGAAGGCGGAACGAGGACCCATCGCTGCTTGCAGCTTTAATGGTATATTTGTTACTGGTTAAGAGTAAATAAAGATCAAACACAGCAAAAATTGAATTTTCAGGTTCGCCTAGAAAAGAAAAGCACTTTCAGGATGATTATCTCCTGGAAGGATGCAGAGCAAAGGTCAACCACAGAGATCATAGCACTCTATTGGAACAGTCTCTCACTGTATTTATTACTTTAAATTTTTCTCATAATTACTAAAATATCATATTATAATGAGCTTTATAAATCGGTATTGTAAATTAATATTTGATTATTATTTCTGCAGAAAATAAAAACTTGTCTGTTGGATCATAAAGTTGACACACACACACATGTTGTTGTGTCTTGGACATCTTCTTCTTCTGGTCTTTTAAAAGTCTTCTGCTGTGTGGTCGACTAAATCAAATCCAGGTGGAGTCCGTCTCCAGATGGATCATCAGCACTCAGCTGATCACTTCCATCTGAGGAGAGAAGAAGACAACATAAGAGATGGATCG
Source organism: Cyclopterus lumpus (assembly GCF_009769545.1). Classification (NCBI taxonomy): domain Eukaryota; kingdom Metazoa; phylum Chordata; class Actinopteri; order Perciformes; family Cyclopteridae; genus Cyclopterus; species Cyclopterus lumpus. The sequence goes on from NC_046967.1 coordinate 11,995,859, forward strand.
GTGTCTCCAGAGACTCCCTTCATCAGGAGGAAGGGTAGCAGGGCCTCCAGGCGGTGCAGCTTCCTCTCAGCTCTCATGTTAACCTCCACTGAGCTCCAAGCTCACACACCTGCAGCCCCTTTGGGTCGTCCAGGCTGAGTCTTTGCTGAGGGTCCTGAACGCATCACGACTGCAGAACCAGAGAGGTGTTCACTGCTCGCTGTACAGATGGATTCAACTCTTTTCTGCTGCGTTCACAACAAACGCAAAGCCACGCGACTTCATACAGAGTCAAAGCAAAGAAGGACTAAAAGGACAACATGTGAATGGACATATTTCGACACGAGTGAGAACGTGACGTGACGCTGCGTCTATAAAGCCAATCGGTGTTGAGATGCTCCTGCTTCGTCTCTGACGTCCTGACGTTGAAAAGAAAGCACAGCTGGAGGCGTTCCCTACGAGGCCTTGTATTAGTCCAGAGACCAGATGGAACTGGGTCCCTTCCCCAGAGTCTTTGTGCTTTCTCTCCTCACAGGTTCTCTGTGTCGTGTTGCCTCTGGACCCTGGTCCTGCCTCCTGCTGGGGTCCTGCCCGACCCCTCCTGCTACTATCATTGGTATGTGTAGGTACATGCAATTAGTATAGCCACAACCATCTGGTCACATGACATCTATTGTACTTCTGGTCACATGACATCTATTGTTCATCTGGTCACATGACATCTATTGTTCATCTGGTCACATGACATCTATTGTTCATCTGGTCACATGACATCTATTGTACTTCTGGTCACATGACATCTATTGTACTTCTGGTCACATGACATCTATTGTTCATCTGGTCACATGACATCTATTGTACTTCTGGTCACATGACATCTATTGTACTTCTGGTCACATGACATCTATTGTTCATCTGGTCACATGACATCTATTGTTCATCTGGTCACATGACATCTATTGTACTTCTGGTCACATGACATCTATTGTTCATCTGGTCACATGACATCTATTGTACTTCTGGTCACATGACATCTATTGTACTTCTGGTCACATGACATCTATTGTTCATCTGGTCACATGACATCTATTGTACTTCTGGTCACATGACATCTATTGTACTTCTGGTCACATGACATCTATTGTACTTCTGGTCACATGACATCTATTGTACTTCTGGTCACATGACATCTATTGTACTTCTAGTCACATGACATCTATTGTTCATCTGGTCACATGACATCTATTGTACTTCTGGTCACATGACATCTATTGTTCATCTGGTCACATGACATCTATTGTTCATCTGGTCACATGACATCTATTGTACTTCTGGTCACATGACATCTATTGTTCATCTGGTCACATGACATCTATTGTACTTCTGGTCACATGACATCTATTGTTCATCTGGTCACATGACATCTATTGTTCATCTGGTCACATGACATCTATTGTACTTCTAGTCACATGACATCTATTGTTCATCTGGTCACATGACATCTAGTGTTCATCTGGTCACATGACATCTAGTGTTCATCTGGTCACATGACATCTATTGTACTTCTGGTCACATGACATCTATTGTTCATCTGGTCACATGACATCTATTGTACTTCTGGTCACATGACATCTAGTGTTCATCTGGTCACATGACATCTATTGTACTTCTAGTCACATGACATCTATTGTTCATCTGGTCACATGACATCTATTGTTCATCTGGTCACATGACATCTATTGTTCATCTGGTCACATGACATCTATTGTACTTCTGGTCACATGACATCCTGATAGATCCTCCTCCGTCGTTAACCCTTTTCTCCCCATGTTGGAGAGTTGTTCATGATGTGAAAGTCAGAGGATGTCATATGTGTACATATTGTAAATCCCTCTGAGGAGAGTTTTGTGATTTGGGGCTATATATATATATATATATATATATATATATATATATATATATATATATATAGAGAGAGAGAATATATAATAAATAGCCCCAAATCACAAAACTCTCCTCAGAGGGATTTACAATATGTACAATCTGTGTGTGTGTATATATATATATATATATATATATATATATATATATATATATAACAACTTTTAGTTTTGCACCCGTGGGCCACATGGGTTATCAATTGAAGACACCAGAGGTATTACTGTTATCCAGGAGACGCTCAGTTACAATACCGCTTCCCACCACTTGGTGGCGGTAATGCGTCAGTCAGTTGTTTTACAAGCTCTGATAGGCAGAAGAAGACACTCAGTAGCGAAAGTTATGTATTTAAAACGAAAAAATTAAGATGAAAGTGGTGATAAAACCCCCAAAAGTCTAAATGTTTTGCCAGAGTACAATCCCGACTTCCCTAAGTAGAGCTTTGTTAACGGAGGGCACGAGGCAGAGCCAGAGCCCTGTGTGTGTATTATTTTATTTTATTTACAGTTTATTTCATTTGAAACTTATTATTTTGAATGTGTCCATTTTACTACCACATATTTATTTATCAAATTTCAATTTCTCCATTTTATTGAGTCTCTCCTTTGGTTCTCTAGTAAAATCTATTTCTTTGTTAATAAGCCTTTACATTAGTTATTGTATTAGCTTGATTTGTTCCATGAATTGTTCGCCTTTTGGGCGTCTTGTTGTTGTTGTTGTGCAGGTTTACATACACGTGATAAACAAATGTCCTTGTGATCACATTGTGTCATGTTTTTACTTGTTCAACTGTAAGTGGATTTGATTTAGTTATTGAATACAAATCAAATGAAGGGAGATCAATTAATTAAACGGTGTTACTCTTCGAATGGGCCCCGAGGTCAAGAAGGTTAAGAACCCTGGTCTATGGGACGTTATGTGGAGTGTTTATGGAGCAGCTACAACGTTAGCTTAGCATTGATCGAGCCAGACTCCATTCAGAAAACTAATATTTTAAAAGTTGTTTTCTTGTCGTCTTGTGGACAAAATTAAGAAAACATGAATTTAGACTTTTCTTGAATCTGCTTCATTTTTACCCGTTCATTGTAATTCAATCACAGCTGAATCTGTATTTTGGGTTCTTACAGCTGCAGTAAACCAGATCCAGAGAATTCATTCTCCAGATGATGTCATGAACCAGACGTGATGAAGTTTGGTTTCCAGGATCTCTGGAACCTGCTCAACATGAACAAAGCAGCACTAGTGGACTGATGATTGGCTCCGTGGAGGAAAAGACTGAGCAATAAAACACCAGATAATGTTCTTGGTTACTAAATGTAATGCTGGTTCTATGAAGTGAGAGCCAGTGGTGTGCAGGCTTCAGTCAGACTGATCTCACATCTTTAACGGAGATGATCAATAGTTTGATAGTTTGATGAATGAGGACCGCTATCTCTAAATACCTCGTGATGCCGTCAGCTGGGATCCAGCTTCACTTCCTGTAGACGTGAACAACAACAACAACAACACAAGGACTCAAACCCTCTACTGACCTCAGAGTCTCCAGTCTACAATGTGGACTCTCCAGAAAACCACTCAGCAGCTTCACTCCTGAATCCTGCAGCTGGTTTCCTCTCAGATCCAGTTTTCTCAGACTGGAGGGGTTTGACTTCAGAGCTGATCCCAGAGAAGAACAGCCTTCATCTGAGATCTGACACCATGACAGACTGAAAACACACAAAACAACAGAGTTTATCATATCAATACACAATGAATCATTATTTACATCATCAACATGAGTGTCTTTCATGTTGGTTTACTCATCAATACTCTATGAGTCTCTCTGAGTGACATTGTGGAGGAGAAGGACAGGGGGCCCCTGACCCTTTGACCCCTAAACCTTTGGCCCCTGACCTTTTAGCCCCTGACCCTTGGGCCCCTGACTCTTGGACCCTGACCCTTTAGCCCCTGACTCTTTGGCCCCTGATCCTTTGGGCCCCTGACCCTTTGGCCCCTGGCTCTTTGGCCCCTGGCCGTTGGGCCCCTGACTCTTTGGCCCCTGATCCTTTTGGCCCCTGACACTTGGGCCCCTGACTCTTTGGCCCCTGATCCTTTTGGCCCCTGACTCTTTGGCCCCTGACCCTTTGGCCCCTGACCTTTTGAGCCCCTGACTCTTTGGCCCCTGACTCTTTGGCCCCTGACCCTTGGGCCCCTGGCTCTTTGGCCCCTGACTCTTTGGCCCCTGATCCTTTGGCCCCTGACCCTTTGGCCCCTGACCCTTTGGCCCCTGATCCTTTGGCCCCTGGCTCTTTGGCCCCTGGCTCTGACCCAGTAGACCTGTTCAGTAGTCCACCAGCAGCATGAATCCACACCAGTTGTACATTTCATGATTGTAGAGGATGACATGCAGACAACGAGGCAGCTGATGTGAAGTGGAACATATGACCAGGAAATGTAACACGTGATGATCAATACGTAGACCAATCAGATAGTTATTGATTAAACATGAAGGTGCTACACTAGCAGCAGACAGTGAACCCACCTCAGAGTCTCCAGACTACAATGTGGACTCTCCAGAAAACCACTCAGCAGCTTCACTCCTGAATCCTGCAGCTTGTTTCTACTCAGATCCAGTTCTCTCAGACTGGAGGGGTTTGACTTCAGAGCTGATCCCAGAGAAGAACAGCCTTCATCTGAGATCTCACACCATGACAGACTGAAAACACACAAAACAACAGAGTTTATCATATCAATACACAATGAATCATTATTTACATCATCAACATGAGTGTCTTTCATGTTGTTTCCTCTTCTTTTGTAAACAGACATGTTGTTAAAATCATGTCACTAAGAAGAAGAGAAGAAGACAGAAACAATGTGTTCATAATCAATCAGATGTGATCAGGTTTTAAAGGTTTCCTGCAGCTGGTAGCAGACGTGTAGAAGCAGCTCACGGCAGGAGGAGTCAGGACTTCACACAAGATTAACGTATCAGAATGATCATTAAACTAATATTTGATTCACAATGTATAAATGTTTGGTTCTTCAATGTGATTAAATAACTCTTTATAATGATGAACATTGACTCACTCAAGTATAGTATATATATAATATTAATAAAGTATGGAACATATAGTTTACTCATCAATACTCTATGTGTCTCTCTGAGGGACATTCTGGAGGTGAAGGACAGGGGGCCCCTGTCCCTTTGACCCCCTGAATTTGGGCCCCTGAAACTTTGGGCCCTGACCCTTTGGCCCCTGACCTTTTGGCCCCTGTCCCTTTGGCCCCTGAACCCTTGGTCCCCTAACCCTTTGGCCCCTGATCCTTTGGCCTCTGCCACTTTGGGCACCTGACCCTTTGGCCCCTGATCCCCATGGCCCCTGACCTTTTGGCCCCTGACTATTTGGCCCCCAATCCTTTTGGCCCCTGACCCTTGGGCCCCTGACTCTTTGGCCCCTGATCCTTTGGCCCCTGATCCTTTTGGCCCCTAACCCTTGGGCCCCTGACCCTTTGGCCCCTGACCCTTGGGCCCCTGGCTCTTTGGCCCCTGACTCTTTGGCCCCTGACCCTTGGGCACCTGACCCTTTGGCCCCTGATCCCCATGGCCCCTGACCTTTTGGCCCCTGACGCTTTGGCCCCTGACTATTTGGCCCCCAATCCTTTTGGCCCCTGACCCTTGGGCCCCTGACTCTTTGGCCCCTGATCCTTTTGGCCCCTAACCCTTGGGCCCCTGTCCCTTTGGCCCCTGACCTTTTGGGCCCTGAAACGTTGGCCCCTGACCCTTGGGCCCCTTGCTCTTTGGCCCCTGATCCTTTGGCCCCTGGCTCTTTGGCCCCTGGCTCTGACCCAGTAGACCTGTTCAGTAGTCCACCAGCAGCATGAATCCACACCAGTTGTACATTTCATGATTGTAGAGGATGACATGCAGACAACGAGGCAGCTGATGTGAAGTGGAACATATGACCAGGAAATGTAACACGTGATGATCAATACGTAGACCAATCAGATAGTTATTGATTAAACATGAAGGTGCTACACTAGCAGCAGACAGTGAACCCACCTCAGAGTCTCCAGACTACAATGTGGACTCTCCAGAAAACCACTCAGCAGCTTCAAGTCTGAATCCTGCAGCTTGTTTCTACTCAGATCCAGTTCTCTCAGACTGGAGGGGTTTGACTTCAGAGCTGATCCCAGAGAAGAACAGCCTTCAACTGAGATCTGACAGTCTGACAGACTGAAAACACACAAAACAACAGAGTTTATCATATCAATACACAATGAATCATTATTTACATCATCAACATGAGTGTCTTTCATGTTGTTTCCTCTTCTTTTGTAAACAGACATGTTGTTAAAATCATGTCACTAAGAAGAAGAGAAGAAGACAGAAACAATGTGTTCATAATCAATCAGATGTGATCAGGTTTTAAAGGTTTCCTGCAGCTGGTAGCAGACGTGTAGAAGCAGCTCACGGCAGGAGGAGTCAGGACTTCACACAAGATTAACGTATCAGAATGATCATTAAACTAATATTTGATTCACAATGTATAAATGTTTGGTTCTTCAATGTGATTAAATAACTCTTTATAATGATGAACATTGACTCACTCAAGTATAGTATATATATAATATTAATAAAGTATGGAACATATAGTTTACTCATCAATACTCTATGTGTCTCTCTGAGGGACATTCTGGAGGTGAAGGACAGGGGGCCCCTGTCCCTTTGACCCCCTGAATTTGGGCCCCTGAAACTTTGGGCCCTGACCCTTTGGCCCCTGACCTTTTGGCCCCTGTCCCTTTGGCCCCTGTCCCTTTGGCCCCTGAACCCTTGGTCCCCTAACCCTTTGGCCCCTGATCCTTTGGCCTCTGCCACTTTGGGCACCTGACCCTTTGGCCCCTGATCCCCATGGCCCCTGACCTTTTGGCCCCTGACCTTTTGGCCCCTGACCTTTTGGCCCCTGACTATTTGGCCCCCAATCCTTTTGGCCCCTGACCCTTGGGCCCCTGACTCTTTGGCCCCTGATCCTTTGGCCCCTGATCCTTTTGGCCCCTAACCCTTGGGCCCCTGACCCTTTGGCCCCTGACCCTTGGGCCCCTGGCTCTTTGGCCCCTGACTCTTTGGCCCCTGACCCTTGGGCCCCTGACCCTTTGGCCCCTGACCTTTTGGGCCCCTGACCCTTTGGCCCCTGACCCTTTGGCCCCTGGCTCTTTGGCCCCTGGCTCTGACCCAGTAGACCTGTTCAGTAGTCCACCAGCAGCATGAATCCACACCAGTTGTACATTTCATGATTGTAGAGGATGACATGCAGACAACGAGGCAGCTGATGTGAAGTGGAACATATGACCAGGAAATGTAACACGTGATGATCAATACGTAGACCAATCAGATAGTTATTGATTAAACATGAAGGTGCTACACTAGCAGCAGACAGTGAACCCACCTCAGAGTCTCCAGACTACAATGTGGACTCTCCAGAAAACCACTCAGCAGCTTCACTCCTGAATCCTGCAGCTGGTTTCCACTCAGATCCAGTTTTCTCAGACTGGAGGGGTTTGACTTCAGAGCTGATCCCAGAGAAGAACAGCCTTCATCTGAGATCTGACACCATGACAGACTGAAAACACACAAAACAACAGAGTTTATCATATCAATACACAATGAATCATTATTTACATCATCAACATGAGTGTCTTTCATGTTGTTTCCTCTTCTTTTGTAAACAGACATGTTGTTAAAATCATGTCACTAAGAAGAAGAGAAGAAGACAGAAACAATGTGTTCATAATCAATCAGATGTGATCAGGTTTTAAAGGTTTCCTGCAGCTGGTAGCAGACGTGTAGAAGCAGCTCACGGCAGGAGGAGTCAGGACTTCACACAAGATTAACGTATCAGAATGATCATTAAACTAATATTTGATTCACAATGTATAAATGTTTGGTTCTTCAATGTGATTAAATAACTCTTTATAATGATGAACATTGACTCACTCAAGTATAGTATATATATAATATTAATAAAGTATGGAACATATAGTTTACTCATCAATACTCTATGTGTCTCTCTGAGGGACATTCTGGAGGTGAAGGACAGGGGGCCCCTGTCCCTTTGACCCCCTGAATTTGGGCCCCTGAAACTTTGGGCCCTGACCCTTTGGCCCCTGACCTTTTGGCCCCTGTCCCTTTGGCCCCTGAACCCTTGGTCCCCTAACCCTTTGGCCCCTGATCCTTTGGCCTCTGCCACTTTGGGCACCTGACCCTTTGGCCCCTGATCCCCATGGCCCCTGACCTTTTGGCCCCTGACCTTTTGGCCCCTGACGCTTTGGCCCCTGACCTTTTGGCCCCTGACGCTTTGGCCCCTGACTATTTGGCCCCCAATCCTTTTGGCCCCTGACCCTTGGGCCCCTGACTCTTTGGCCCCTGATCCTTTGGCCCCTGATCCTTTTGGCCCCTAACCCTTGGGCCCCTGTCCCTTTGGCCCCTGACCTTTTTGGCCCCTGAAACTTTGGCCCCTGACCCTTGGAACCCTGGCTCTTTGGCCCCTGTCCCTTGGTCCCCTAACCCTTTGGCCCCTGACCCTTTGGCCCCTGATCCTTTGGGCCCCTGTCCCTTTGGCCCCTGACCCTTTGGCCCCTGACCCTTGGGCCCCTGTCCCTTGGGCCCCTGGCTCTTTGGCCCCTGACTCTTTGGCCCCTGATCCTTTGGCCCCTGACCCTTTGGCCCCTGACTCTTTGGCCCCTGACCCTTTGGCCCCTGACCCTTTGGCCCCTGATCCTTTGGCCCCTGGCTCTTTGGCCCCTGGCTCTGACCCAGTAGACCTGTTCAGTAGTCCACCAGCAGCATGAATCCACACCAGTTGTACATTTCATGATTGTAGAGGATGACATGCAGACAACGAGGCAGCTGATGTGAAGTGGAACATATGACCAGGAAATGTAACACGTGATGATCAATACGTAGACCAATCAGATAGTTATTGATTAAACATGAAGGTGCTACACTAGCAGCAGACAGTGAACCCACCTCAGAGTCTCCAGACTACAATGTGGACTCTCCAGAAAACCACTCAGCAGCTTCACTCCTGAATCCTGCAGCTGGTTTTCACTCAGATCCAGTTTTCTCAGACTGGAGGGGTTTGACTTCAGAGCTGATCCCAGAGAAGAACAGCCTTCAACTGAGATCTGACAGCATGACAGACTGAAAACACACAAAACAACAGAGTTTATCATATCAATACACAATGAATCATTATTTACATCATCAACATGAGTGTCTTTCATGTTGTTTCCTCTTCTTTTGTAAACAGACATGTTGTTAAAATCATGTCACTAAGAAGAAGAGAAGAAGACAGAAACAATGTGTTCATAATCAATCAGATGTGATCAGGTTTTAAAGGTTTCCTGCAGCTGGTAGCAGACGTGTAGAAGCAGCTCACGGCAGGAGGAGTCAGGACTTCACACAAGATTAACGTATCAGAATGATCATTAAACTAATATTTGATTCACAATGTATAAATGTTTGGTTCTTCAATGTGATTAAATAACTCTTTATAATGATGAACATTGACTCACTCAAGTATAGTATATATATAATATTAATAAAGTATGGAACATATAGTTTACTCATCAATACTCTATGTGTCTCTCTGAGGGACATTCTGGAGGTGAAGGACAGGGGGCCCCTGTCCCTTTGACCCCCTGAATTTGGGCCCCTGAAACTTTGGGCCCTGACCCTTTGGCCCCTGACCTTTTGGCCCCTGTCCCTTTGGCCCCTGAACCCTTGGTCCCCTAACCCTTTGGCCCCTGATCCTTTGGCCTCTGCCACTTTGGGCACCTGACCCTTTGGCCCCTGATCCCCATGGCCCCTGACCTTTTGGCCCCTGACTATTTGGCCCCCAATCCTTTTGGCCCCTGACCCTTGGGCCCCTGACTCTTTGGCCCCTGATCCTTTGGCCCCTGATCCTTTTGGCCCCTAACCCTTGGGCCCCTGACCCTTTGGCCCCTGACCCTTGGGCCCCTGGCTCTTTGGCCCCTGACTCTTTGGCCCCTGACCCTTGGGCCCCTGACCCTTTGGCCCCTGACCTTTTGGGCCCCTGACCCTTTGGCCCCTGACCCTTTGGCCCCTGGCTCTTTGGCCCCTGGCTCTGACCCAGTAGACCTGTTCAGTAGTCCACCAGCAGCATGAATCCACACCAGTTGTACATTTCATGATTGTAGAGGATGACATGCAGACAACGAGGCAGCTGATGTGAAGTGGAACATATGACCAGGAAATGTAACACGTGATGATCAATACGTAGACCAATCAGATAGTTATTGATTAAACATGAAGGTGCTACACTAGCAGCAGACAGTGAACCCACCTCAGAGTCTCCAGACTACAATGTGGACTCTCCAGAAAACCACTCAGCAGCTTCACTCCTGAATCCTGCAGCTTGTTTCCTCTCAGATCCAGTTTTCTCAGACTGGAGGGGTTTGACTTCAGAGCTGATCCCAGAGAAGAACAGCCTTCAACTGAGATCTGACACCATGACAGACTGAAAACACACAAAACAACAGAGTTTATCATATCAATACACAATGAATCATTATTTACATCATCAACATGAGTGTCTTTCATGTTGTTTCCTCTTCTTTTGTAAACAGACATGTTGTTAAAATCATGTCACTAAGAAGAAGAGAAGAAGACAGAAACAATGTGTTCATAATCAATCAGATGTGATCAGGTTTTAAAGGTTTCCTGCAGCTGGTAGCAGACGTGTAGAAGCAGCTCACGGCAGGAGGAGTCAGGACTTCACACAAGATTAACGTATCAGAATGATCATTAAACTAATATTTGATTCACAATGTATAAATGTTTGGTTCTTCAATGTGATTAAATAACTCTTTATAATGATGAACATTGACTCACTCAAGTATAGTATATATATAATATTAATAAAGTATGGAACATATAGTTTACTCATCAATACTCTGTGTCTCTCTGAGGGACATTCTGGAGGTGAAGGACAGGGGGCCCCTGTCCCTTTGACCCCCTGAATTTGGGCCCCTGAAACTTTGGGCCCTGACCCTTTGGCCCCTGACCTTTTGGCCCCTGTCCCTTTGGCCCCTGAACCCTTGGTCCCCTAACCCTTTGGCCCCTGATCCTTTGGCCTCTGCCACTTTGGGCACCTGACCCTTTGGCCCCTGATCCCCATGGCCCCTGACCTTTTGGCCCCTGACTATTTGGCCCCCAATCCTTTTGGCCCCTGACCCTTGGGCCCCTGACTCTTTGGCCCCTGATCCTTTGGCCCCTGATCCTTTTGGCCCCTAACCCTTGGGCCCCTGACCCTTTGGCCCCTGACCCTTGGGCCCCTGGCTCTTTGGCCCCTGACTCTTTGGCCCCTGACCCTTGGGCACCTGACCCTTTGGCCCCTGATCCCCATGGCCCCTGACCTTTTGGCCCCTGACGCTTTGGCCCCTGACTATTTGGCCCCCAATCCTTTTGGCCCCTGACCCTTGGGCCCCTGACTCTTTGGCCCCTGATCCTTTTGGCCCCTAACCCTTGGGCCCCTGTCCCTTTGGCCCCTGACCTTTTGGGCCCTGAAACGTTGGCCCCTGACCCTTGGGCCCCTTGCTCTTTGGCCCCTGATCCTTTGGCCCCTGGCTCTTTGGCCCCTGGCTCTGACCCAGTAGACCTGTTCAGTAGTCCACCAGCAGCATGAATCCACACCAGTTGTACATTTCATGATTGTAGAGGATGACATGCAGACAACGAGGCAGCTGATGTGAAGTGGAACATATGACCAGGAAATGTAACACGTGATGATCAATACGTAGACCAATCAGATAGTTATTGATTAAACATGAAGGTGCTACACTAGCAGCAGACAGTGAACCCACCTCAGAGTCTCCAGACTACAATGTGGACTCTCCAGAAAACCACTCAGCAGCTTCACTCCTGAATCCTGCAGCTTGTTTCTACTCAGATCCAGTTTTCTCAGACTGGAGGGGTTTGACTTCAGAGCTGATCCCAGAGAAGAACAGCCTTCAACTGAGATCTGACAGTCTGAGAGACTGAAAACACACAAAACAACAGAGTTTATCATATCAATACACAATGAATCATTATTTACATCATCAACATGAGTGTCTTTCATGTTGTTTCCTCTTCTTTTGTAAACAGACATGTTGTTAAAATCATGTCACTAAGAAGAAGAGAAGAAGACAGAAACAATGTGTTCATAATCAATCAGATGTGATCAGGTTTTAAAGGTTTCCTGCAGCTGGTAGCAGACGTGTAGAAGCAGCTCACGGCAGGAGGAGTCAGGACTTCACACAAGATTAACGTATCAGAATGATCATTAAACTAATATTTGATTCACAATGTATAAATGTTTGGTTCTTCAATGTGATTAAATAACTCTTTATAATGATGAACATTGACTCACTCAAGTATAGTATATATATAATATTAATAAAGTATGGAACATATAGTTTACTCATCAATACTCTATGTGTCTCTCTGAGGGACATTCTGGAGGTGAAGGACAGGGGGCCCCTGTCCCTTTGACCCCCTGAATTTGGGCCCCTGAAACTTTGGGCCCTGACCCTTTGGCCCCTGACCTTTTGGCCCCTGTCCCTTTGGCCCCTGTCCCTTTGGCCCCTGAACCCTTGGTCCCCTAACCCTTTGGCCCCTGATCCTTTGGCCTCTGCCACTTTGGGCACCTGACCCTTTGGCCCCTGATCCCCATGGCCCCTGACCTTTTGGCCCCTGACCTTTTGGCCCCTGACCTTTTGGCCCCTGACTATTTGGCCCCCAATCCTTTTGGCCCCTGACCCTTGGGCCCCTGACTCTTTGGCCCCTGATCCTTTGGCCCCTGATCCTTTTGGCCCCTAACCCTTGGGCCCCTGACCCTTTGGCCCCTGACCCTTGGGCCCCTGGCTCTTTGGCCCCTGACTCTTTGGCCCCTGACCCTTGGGCCCCTGACCCTTTGGCCCCTGACCTTTTGGGCCCCTGACCCTTTGGCCCCTGACCCTTTGGCCCCTGGCTCTTTGGCCCCTGGCTCTGACCCAGTAGACCTGTTCAGTAGTCCACCAGCAGCATGAATCCACACCAGTTGTACATTTCATGATTGTAGAGGATGACATGCAGACAACGAGGCAGCTGATGTGAAGTGGAACATATGACCAGGAAATGTAACACGTGATGATCAATACGTAGACCAATCAGATAGTTATTGATTAAACATGAAGGTGCTACACTAGCAGCAGACAGTGAACCCACCTCAGAGTCTCCAGACTACAATGTGGACTCTCCAGAAAACCACTCAGCAGCTTCACTCCTGAATCCTGCAGCTTGTTTCCTCTCAGATCCAGTTTTCTCAGACTGGAGGGGTTTGACTTCAGAGCTGATCCCAGAGAAGAACAGCCTTCAACTGAGATCTGACACCATGACAGACTGAAAACACACAAAACAACAGAGTTTATCATATCAATACACAATGAATCATTATTTACATCATCAACATGAGTGTCTTTCATGTTGTTTCCTCTTCTTTTGTAAACAGACATGTTGTTAAAATCATGTCACTAAGAAGAAGAGAAGAAGACAGAAACAATGTGTTCATAATCAATCAGATGTGATCAGGTTTTAAAGGTTTCCTGCAGCTGGTAGCAGACGTGTAGAAGCAGCTCACGGCAGGAGGAGTCAGGACTTCACACAAGATTAACGTATCAGAATGATCATTAAACTAATATTTGATTCACAATGTATAAATGTTTGGTTCTTCAATGTGATTAAATAACTCTTTATAATGATGAACATTGACTCACTCAAGTATAGTATATATATAATATTAATAAAGTATGGAACATATAGTTTACTCATCAATACTCTGTGTCTCTCTGAGGGACATTCTGGAGGTGAAGGACAGGGGGCCCCTGTCCCTTTGACCCCCTGAATTTGGGCCCCTGAAACTTTGGGCCCTGACCCTTTGGCCCCTGACCGTTTGGCCCCTGTCCCTTTGGCCCCTGAACCCTTGGGCCCCTAACCCTTTGGCCCCTGATCCTTTGGCCTCTGCCACTTTGGGCACCTGACCCTTTGGCCCCTGATCCCCATGGCCCCTGACCTTTTGGCCCCTGACCTTTTGGCCCCTGACGCTTTGGCCCCTGACCTTTTGGCCCCTGACGCTTTGGCCCCTGACTATTTGGCCCCCAATCCTTTTGGCCCCTGACCCTTGGGCCCCTGACTCTTTGGCCCCTGATCCTTTGGCCCCTGATCCTTTTGGCCCCTAACCCTTGGGCCCCTGTCCCTTTGGCCCCTGACCTTTTTGGCCCCTGAAACTTTGGCCCCTGACCCTTGGAACCCTGGCTCTTTGGCCCCTGTCCCTTGGTCCCCTAACCCTTTGGCCCCTGACCCTTTGGCCCCTGATCCTTTGGGCCCCTGTCCCTTTGGCCCCTGACCCTTTGGCCCCTGACCCTTGGGCCCCTGTCCCTTGGGCCCCTGGCTCTTTGGCCCCTGACTCTTTGGCCCCTGATCCTTTGGCCCCTGACCCTTTGGCCCCTGACTCTTTGGCCCCTGACCCTTTGGCCCCTGACCCTTTGGCCCCTGATCCTTTGGCCCCTGGCTCTTTGGCCCCTGGCTCTGACCCAGTAGACCTGTTCAGTAGTCCACCAGCAGCATGAATCCACACCAGTTGTACATTTCATGATTGTAGAGGATGACATGCAGACAACGAGGCAGCTGATGTGAAGTGGAACATATGACCAGGAAATGTAACACGTGATGATCAATACGTAGACCAATCAGATAGTTATTGATTAAACATGAAGGTGCTACACTAGCAGCAGACAGTGAACCCACCTCAGAGTCTCCAGACTACAATGTGGACTCTCCAGAAAACCACTCAGCAGCTTCACTCCTGAATCCTGCAGCTTGTTTCTACTCAGATCCAGTTCTCTCAGACTGGAGGGGTTTGACTTCAGAGCTGATCCCAGAGAAGAACAGCCTTCAACTGAGATCTGACAGTCTGAGAGACTGAAAACACACAAAACAACAGAGTTTATCATATCAATACACAATGAATCATTATTTACATCATCAACATGAGTGTCTTTCATGTTGTTTCCTCTTCTTTTGTAAACAGACATGTTGTTAAAATCATGTCACTAAGAAGAAGAGAAGAAGACAGAAACAATGTGTTCATAATCAATCAGATGTGATCAGGTTTTAAAGGTTTCCTGCAGCTGGTAGCAGACGTGTAGAAGCAGCTCACGGCAGGAGGAGTCAGGACTTCACACAAGATTAACGTATCAGAATGATCATTAAACTAATATTTGATTCACAATGTATAAATGTTTGGTTCTTCAATGTGATTAAATAACTCTTTATAATGATGAACATTGACTCACTCAAGTATAGTATATATATAATATTAATAAAGTATGGAACATATAGTTTACTCATCAATACTCTATGTGTCTCTCTGAGGGACATTCTGGAGGTGAAGGACAGGGGGCCCCTGTCCCTTTGACCCCCTGAATTTGGGCCCCTGAAACTTTGGGCCCTGACCCTTTGGCCCCTGACCTTTTGGCCCCTGTCCCTTTGGCCCCTGAACCCTTGGTCCCCTAACCCTTTGGCCCCTGATCCTTTGGCCTCTGCCACTTTGGGCACCTGACCCTTTGGCCCCTGATCCCCATGGCCCCTGACCTTTTGGCCCCTGACTATTTGGCCCCCAATCCTTTTGGCCCCTGACCCTTGGGCCCCTGACTCTTTGGCCCCTGATCCTTTGGCCCCTGATCCTTTTGGCCCCTAACCCTTGGGCCCCTGACCCTTTGGCCCCTGACCCTTGGGCCCCTGGCTCTTTGGCCCCTGACTCTTTGGCCCCTGACCCTTGGGCACCTGACCCTTTGGCCCCTGATCCCCATGGCCCCTGACCTTTTGGCCCCTGACGCTTTGGCCCCTGACTATTTGGCCCCCAATCCTTTTGGCCCCTGACCCTTGGGCCCCTGACTCTTTGGCCCCTGATCCTTTTGGCCCCTAACCCTTGGGCCCCTGTCCCTTTGGCCCCTGACCTTTTGGGCCCTGAAACGTTGGCCCCTGACCCTTGGGCCCCTTGCTCTTTGGCCCCTGATCCTTTGGCCCCTGGCTCTTTGGCCCCTGGCTCTGACCCAGTAGACCTGTTCAGTAGTCCACCAGCAGCATGAATCCACACCAGTTGTACATTTCATGATTGTAGAGGATGACATGCAGACAACGAGGCAGCTGATGTGAAGTGGAACATATGACCAGGAAATGTAACACGTGATGATCAATACGTAGACCAATCAGATAGTTATTGATTAAACATGAAGGTGCTACACTAGCAGCAGACAGTGAACCCACCTCAGAGTCTCCAGACTACAATGTGGACTCTCCAGAAAACCACTCAGCAGCTTCACTCCTGAATCCTGCAGCTTGTTTCTACTCAGATCCAGTTCTCTCAGACTGGAGGGGTTTGACTTCAGAGCTGATCCCAGAGAAGAACAGCCTTCAACTGAGATCTGACAGTCTGACAGACTGAAAACACACAAAACAACAGAGTTTATCATATCAATACACAATGAATCATTATTTACATCATCAACATGAGTGTCTTTCATGTTGTTTCCTCTTCTTTTGTAAACAGACATGTTGTTAAAATCATGTCACTAAGAAGAAGAGAAGAAGACAGAAACAATGTGTTCATAATCAATCAGATGTGATCAGGTTTTAAAGGTTTCCTGCAGCTGGTAGCAGACGTGTAGAAGCAGCTCACGGCAGGAGGAGTCAGGACTTCACACAAGATTAACGTATCAGAATGATCATTAAACTAATATTTGATTCACAATGTATAAATGTTTGGTTCTTCAATGTGATTAAATAACTCTTTATAATGATGAACATTGACTCACTCAAGTATAGTATATATATAATATTAATAAAGTATGGAACATATAGTTTACTCATCAATACTCTATGTGTCTCTCTGAGGGACATTCTGGAGGTGAAGGACAGGGGGCCCCTGACCCTTTGACCCCTGACTCTTGGACCCCTTTGGCCCCTGATCCTTTGGCCCCTGACTCTTGGACCCCTGACCCCTTTGGCCCCTGACACTTGGGCCCCTGACCCCTTGGGCCTTTGGCCCCTGACCCTTGGGCCCCTGAACCCTTTGGCCCCTGACCCTTTGGCCTCTGCCACTTTGGGCCCCTGACCCTTTGAACCCCTAACCTTTTGGCCCCTGTCCCTTTGGCCCCTGACCCCTTGGGCCTCTGACCCTTTGGCGGCTGACCCTTGGGCCCCTGATTCTTGGGCCCCTGACTCTTGGACCCTTTGGCCCCTGACACTTGGGCCCTTGGCCCTTTGGCCCCTGATCCTTTGGCCCCTGACCCTTTAGCCCCTGATCCTTTGGCCTCTCATCCTTTGGGCCCCTGATCCTTTGGCCCCTGACCCTTTGGCCCCTGGCCCTTTGGCCCCTGATCCTTTTGGCCCCTGACCCCTGAACCTTTGGCCCCTGGCCCTTTGGCCCCTGATCCTTTTGGCCCCTGACCCTTTGGCCCCTGACTCTTTGGACCCTGACCCTTGGGCCGTTGGCCCTCCTACCCTTTGGCCCCTGACCCCTTGGGCCTCTGACCCTTTGGCAACTGACCCTTGGGCCCCTGACTCTTGGACCCTTTGGCCCCTGACTCTTGGACCCTTTGGCCCCTGACACTTGGGCCCCTGGCCCTTTGGCCCCTGACCCTTTAGCCCCTGGCCCTTTGGCCCCTGATCCTTTGGCCTCTGACCCTTGGGCCCCTGATCCTTTGGGCCCCTGACCCTTTGGCCCCTGACTCTTTGGCCCCTGACCCTTGGGCCCCTGACTCTTTGGCCCCTGACTCTTTGGCCCCTGACCCTTTGGCCCCTGACTCTTTGGCCCCTGACCCTTGGGCCCCTGACCCTTGGGCCCCTGACTCTTTGGCCCCTGACTCTTTGGCCCCTGATCCTTTGGCCCCTGACCCTTTGGCCCCTGCCACTTTGGCCCCTGATCCTTTGGCCCCTGGCTCTTTGGCCCCTGGCTCTGACCCAGTAGACCTGTTCAGTAGTCCACCAGCAGCATGAATCCACACCAGTTGTACATTTCATGATTGTAGAGGATGACATGCAGACAACGAGGCAGCTGATGTGAAGTGGAACATATGACCAGGAAATGTAACACGTGATGATCAATACGTAGACCAATCAGATAGTTATTGATTAAACATGAAGGCCCTTGGGCCCTGACCCTTTGGCCCCTGACCTTTTGGCCCCTGTCCCTTTGGCCCCTGACTCTTGGACCCCTTTGGCCCCTGATCCTTTGGCCCCTGTCCCTTTGGCCCCTGACTCTTGGACCCCTGACCCTTTGGCCCCTGACACTTGGGCCCCTGACCCCTTGGGCCTTTGGCCCCTGACCCTTGGGCCCTGACCCTTTGGCCCCTGACCTTTTGGCCCCTGTCCCTTTGGCCCCTGACCCTTGGGCCCCTGACTCTTGGACCCCTGACCCTTTGGCCCCTGACCCCTTGGGCCTTTGGCCCCTGACCCTTGGGCTCCTGAACCCTTTGGCCCCTGACCCTTTGGCCCCTGATCGTTTGGCCTCTGACACTTTGGGGCCCTGACCCTTTGGCCCCTGTCCCTTGGTCCCCTAACACATTCAAACCCTGATTCCAGTGAAAGAAGTTCTTCCAGCTCTAACAAACTCAAAGCAGGACTTAAAGCGTCCTGGTTCCCTGAAAGCAGGAGGGCCAAAAGATCTTCATGTTGGTGGACAAGACATCCAACACTTCCCAGCAGGATAGTGGCCACTTCTCCATTCACAGCATTATTTCCAGATGCATATAAGCAGACACACCAGTAGACATTGTTCTCCCCCAGTAACATGTTGGGAACACCACCATGAACTCAGTCAGACACTTAAACCACTACATCATCTGTGGTAAACCACCTGATCCTGACCTGAGGTGTTCAAGTGCACAGTGTGGACTCTCCAGTCCAGCAGACAGCAGCTTCAGTCCTGAATCCTGCAGGTTGTTGTGACTCAGGTCCAGGTCTTTCAGACTAGAGGACTGGGAGCTGAGGACTGAGGACAGAGCTCCACAGCTTCTCTTTGAGAGTTTACAGCCACTCAGCCTAAGGGAGGAACGGGGATTAATACAAACAACATGTTCAAAGTAAAACATCAAACCCATTTAGTAATGATAATGTATCCGTACTGAGCTTTGTTGGAGGCTTTGACCACCGGCAGCAGCCTCAGAAGAGCCTCCTCTGAAGCAGAGTATTCCTTCAGGTCAAACACCTCCAGATCTTTTCCTGATGACAGTAAGATGAAGACCAGAGCTGACCACTGAGCAGGAGACAGTTTATCGATGGAGAGACGTCCTGATCTCAGGGACTGTTGGATCTCCTCCACCAGAGAACCATCATTCAGTTCATTCAGACAGTGGAACAGATTGATGCTTTTCTCTGGAGAATCATTCTCACTGATCTTCTTCTTGATGTACTGGACTGTTTCCTGATTGGTCCGTGAGCTACTTCCTGTCTGTGGCAGCAGACCTCGTAAGAGAATCTGATTGCTCTGCAGGGAAAGACCCAGGAGGAAGCGGAGGAACAAGTCCAGGTGTCCATTTCGACTCTGTGAGGCCTTGTCCACAGCACTCTGGTAGAGATATATTGGTTCAGGTTTGTATCTAAAGACTTTAGACCAAAGGGAGGTTGTTTGTTCTTCTGCCAGCAGGTTGACACCAGAGTTGATGAAGGTCAGATGGACATGAAGAGCAGCCAGAAACTCCTGAACACTCAGATGGACGAAGCAGAACACCTGGTCCTGGTACAGTCCTCTCTCCTCTCTGAAGATCTGTGTGAACACTCCTGAGTACACTGAGGCTGCTCGGATATCGATGCCACACTCTGTGAGGTCGGATTCATAGAAGATCAGGTTCCCTTTCTGCAGCTGATCAAAAGCCAGTTTTCCCAGAGACTTTGTCATCTTCCTGCTCTCTGGACTCCAGTGTGGATCCATCTCCGCTCCTCCATCATACTTGACCTTCTTTACTTTGGACTGAACCACCAGGAAGTGGATGTACATCTCGGTCAGGGTCTTGGGCAGCTCTCCTCCCTCTGTGGTCTTCAACACGTCCTCCAGAACTGTAGCAGTGATCCAGCAGAAGACTGGGATGTGGCACATGATGTGGAGGCTTCGGGAGGTCTTGATGTGGGAGATGATCCTGCTGGCCTGCTCCTCATCTCTGAACCTCTTCCCGAAGTAGTCCTCCTTCTGTGGGTCAGTGAACCCTCTGACCTCTGTCACCAAGCCAACACAGTCAGGAGGGATCTGATTGGCTGCTGCAGGTCGTGTGGTTATCCAGAGGCGAGCAGAGGGAAGCAGGTTCCCCCTGAAGAGGTTTGTGAGCAGCACATCCACTGAGGTGGACTCTGTGACATCAGTCAGGACCTCATTGTTGTGGAAGTCCAGAGGAAGTCGACACTCATCCAGACCATCAAAGATGAACACAACCGGGAACTCTTCAAACCTGCAGATTGCTGCTTCTCTGGTTTCAGTGAAGAAGTGATGAACGAGTTCCACCAAGCTGAACTTCTTCTCTTTCAGCACATTCAGCTCTCTGAACGTGAATGGAAACGTGAACTGGATGTCCTGGTTGGCTTTGTCTTCAGCCCAGTCCAGAGTGAACTTCTGTGTTAGGACTGTTTTCCCAACGCCAGCCACTCCCTTTGTCATCACTGTTCTGATTGGTTCCTCTCCTCCAGACGAGGCTTTGAAGAGGTCTTCTTGTCCGATGGGGGTTTCTGGTCTGTGTGGTTTCCTGGATGCTGTTTCAATCTGTCTGACCTCGTGCTCCCCATTGACCTCTGCAGTCCCTCCCTCTGTGATGTAGAGCTCTGTGTAGATCTGGTTCAGGAGGGTTGGGTTTCCTGCTTTAGAGATGCCCTCAAACACACACTGGAACTTCTTCTTCAGGTTACATTTGAGTTTACGCTGACAAACTGCAGCAAGAAGTCCTGAATGAACACACAACAGAGAAGACCAATGAGTCAAAGAATAGACATCAACATGTCAGTTCCTCACAGAACGAGTCTATGAACATATTCTGGTCCATCTCTGGAGACATTAGTAAACGTCCCATTCATCCAGCATGTTAAACCTTCAGAGGAATCCTCTTACTGTTCTGCAGAAGGTCAGCCAGCTCCTCCTGCTTCATCCTCCTCAGGAAGTGCAGTGAGATCTTCAGAAATGCTCCTCTGCTGCTCCTCCTCTGCTCTTCATCCTCACCGTCCAACCCCTCCTCATCCTCCCTCTGACTGTCAAAGCATTCTGGGTAATCTGAACTCACAGCCTTCTGGATCTTCTTCAGCTCGTTCTTCACAAACGTGAGGATGTTCTCCTCCAGCAGCTGGAACAGAATATTATATGAATGACACAAACTAAAACCATGGAACCAAACATCAGATCCATGTTGGACCGACTGACCATCCACTGGTCTAAAGAGTGCAGCGTGGAGATGATTGACAACAGAATAGATGTACAGTAGATGGACAGACCATAAATATGGAGTCCAGGTGTGTTTGATGCTGCTGGGCAGACGGACCTCTGGGGCCCTCTGAGCTCTCCTGGTCCTCTCTGTGGAGGAGTCATGAACAATCAGCTCACATTGTGTTGGCACCACAGACTGTTTATTGGTCATGATTTAAAACACAAATACGACAATAAGTTAAAGATGTTCTATCATGATTAATCATTTCATAGACCAGATGCTGAAGACTGTTTCATCTGTTTTAAGAACTTACTCAGAAGAACGTTGTCCATCCCTGAAGTTAATAAAACCGTCTTTAGACCGATTACTCTTCAAGGACACACAGCTGGGTCCAGGAGACGTTTCTCTCTGTGAACTGACAGAAACACTGACATGTACTCAACATCATCATCATCATCATCACTGATAGTAGTAAACACTGACATGTACTCATCATCATCATCATCATCATCATCATGATCACTGATAGTAGTAAACACTGACATTTACTCATCATCATCTTCATCATCATCATCACTGAAACATAAAGGATTTAAATTTTCTTTTAACTGGTTTTATTTGACCATAAACGTTATTTTATTACCATTCAAACAGGTCATAAATGGCAACAATGACACAACTTATTTATGGTTATTTATTTGTTGCTTATTCAAATCTCCAGATCTCTGAATGTAGACCCAGAACCCCTGCAGCTAGTCCCCAGACCTCTGAATGTAGACCCAGAACCCCTGCAGCTAGTCCCCAGACCTCTGAATGTAGACACAGAACCCCTGCAGCTAGTCCCCAGACCTCTGAATGTAGACACAGAACCCCTGCAGCTAGTCCCCAGATCTCTGAATGTAGACCCAGAACCCCTGCAGCTAGTCCCCAGACCTCTGAATGTAGACACAGAACCCCTGCAGCTAGTCCCCAGACCTCTGTAGCTTGTACCCAGACCCCTTCAGCTAGTCCCCAGAACTCTGGCGCTATTCTAAAGACGTGTGCAGCTCTTCACAGTCACCTGTCTTAAGAAATCTGCAGCTATCAGAAAATCTGACCTCTCCTGATCGACTCTGTGGAGGAATTCGCTCACATTGTGTTTGCACCAGAGAGTGTTTACAGTTAATACATTACAATCAAAAACATAAAGACCAAAGGGCTAAATATATTGAGTACGGTCACGATTGATCATGAAAACAACACTGTGAATGATGCACGACCAATTCTGTGTTTCAGAACAGGTTGTCATCTGTTTCATCTGTTTTAAGAACTTACTCTGGGTCAGAAGAACGTCGTCCATCCCTGAAGTCAATAAAACCGCCTTTAGACCGATTACTCTTCAAGGACACACAGCTGGGTTCAGGTCCAGGTTCAGGTTCAGGTCCAGGGGACTTTAGTCTCTGATGGGTCCTACAACAGAGACCAGCAGGGAGGGGAATTCTGATTTTAATCTTCAGCCAGAGCAGCTGTTGGACAAACTAGCAGCTATGAACAAGAAAAGGATCAATACAGCAAAGTAGATTTAGACAAAGATTTCCTGAAAATGTGTGAGAGTGCTGAGAATCTGAAGATTATGATTAAAGAAGCTGTAATTATGTGACATGTGACGTTTAATCAACAAGGTTCACACAAAGAAGCTAATGCCAGACACAGAGATGCACATCTGTAACACATTATTATATTATTGTAGATTCACAGTTTAATGTACAAGTATAGAAAGAACAAAACACAAACAAAGTCATTAGGCTTAATTAACCACAGCTGAACTGACAGGAACACTGAGACCTGCTGTAAACTCACTGACCACCAGGGGGAGCTCTGTGATGTGTTCAAGTGCTCTCCGTTAATAAGACCGTCACACTGCTGTGTCCAGAGGGTTAACATGAGCACTTTGACCGTTGCCATGGACACAGCATGACATGTTGAACCTGCGATCCATCTCAGAGTTTGTCTAAAGAGCTCCAGTCAGCAACTTCATGTCAAATGTTAAGTCTGCTGCTTCAGGCAGTAAAACACACACATGATGTAATGTTCAGTAAATATAGAATACAAATAAATAAACTCTTCATAATGTAATGTTCAGTAAATATAGAATACAAATAAATAAGCTCTTCATAATGTAATGTTCAGTAAATATAGAATACAAATAAATAAGCCCTTCATAATGTAATGTTCAGTAAATATAGAATACAAATAAATAAACTCTTCATAATGTAATGTTCAGTAAATATAGAATACAAATAAATAAGCTCTTCACACAGCTCATGAAGCCGTCAGCTGGTCCTCTTCACACTCAGAGTCCCCATACAACTAGTCCCTTAGAGTGATCATTCAGGATTGAAGGACACCAAAACAAGTGAAAACAAGTACACTACGTGGCCCATGATCATGGCTCTGAGGAGGTTCAAAGAGTACTGATCCTCCAGGTGTGTTGGAGGTCTTTCCGTGACATGGAATGAGCACTGACTGGAAAGGCTAACTTTTCAAGAGAGAAGTTGTTCATGGGACTTGACGCTTGAACCATTCATTGGAGCCTTTAGATTAAAAATCCTTTTCCTCCAAAACATAAAGACATTACTTATATTTCTAAACAGGAAACTCATCTTTTCTCTTAAATGAATTGACAAGATTTATGTACGATATTTATATGAGTCTGTCATCTATACTGAAGTAATGCATTCTATGGAGTTTTAGATCATTGAGTGCAACTTGGAGAGCGTTAAAGGAACTTTGCAGGTTTAGTGGGCAATACAACACAATATTGTATAATCAGCATCTAAATACAGTATGCATGGCAGTTAATTAAAGACTAACTAGTCCCGAGACCTCTGTAAGTAGTCCCCAGACTGAAGCAACTATGAATGAAGACGGTGAAGGTGAAACAGGATCACAATGACCAGTGTTGAGTGTGATACCTTTTCATGTTGGG
Organism: Cyclopterus lumpus; assembly: GCF_009769545.1. Taxonomy (NCBI): domain Eukaryota; kingdom Metazoa; phylum Chordata; class Actinopteri; order Perciformes; family Cyclopteridae; genus Cyclopterus; species Cyclopterus lumpus. The sequence continues at coordinate 12,020,226 of NC_046967.1, forward strand.
GATCACCTGCAGCCCCCTGATGGAGACAGACAGACGGGTTCACCTGCAGCCCCCTGATGGAGACAGACAGACGGGTTCACCTGCAGCCCCCTGATGGAGACAGACAGACGGGTTCACCTGCAGCCCCCTGATGGAGACAGACAGACGGGTTCACCTGCAGCCCCCTGATGGAGACAGACAGGCGGGTTCACCTGCAGCCCCGAGATGGAGACAGACAGACGGGTTCACCTGCAGCCCCCTGATGGAGACAGACAGACGGGTTCACCTGCAGCCCCCTGATGGAGACAGACAGACGGGTTCACCTGCAGCCCCCTGATGGAGACAGACAGACGGGTTCACCTGCAGCCCCCTGATGGAGACAGACAGACGGGTTCACCTGCAGCCCCCTGATGGAGACAGACAGGCGGGTTCACCTGCAGCCCCGAGATGGAGACAGACAGACGGGTTCATGGCCATGGTTCCCCTGTAGGGGGATGTATGACTAGGGGTAACATTGGCATGCAGAAGTCTTCAAGCCATGACTTTCATAAAGCATGGGACAGTTTGACAAAGTACAGTTGAGTTACAACCAAGTAAAATGGCCACCACACCACATCAAGCTTTTGATTACCTTTAATCCCTAAAATCTTTGGATTTTGTAATGGGAATTTTATATTCTTAGTTGTATTTTATATTTCTCTCAGTGAAGTGGCTTACAAACTCATATGTGCAAACTCTCTCTTCTCCTGCAGTGGTAACCCTAACCCCTAGCCCTGAGGGTTTACGAAGCAAATGGCATACTAATCAATCAGGTGAGTGGATAGGTCATAAATTAAGGGCAGGACATAAACCTCTGACTGTTATGATTCCCACACTGATATATATATGTACATGTACATATATATATACACACACACATATATATATATGTACATGTATATATATATATATATATATATATATGTACATGTATATATATATATATATATATATATATATATATATATATGTACATGTATATATATATATATATATATATATATATATATATATATGTATATATATATATATATATATATATATATATACACATACACACATGTATATAGCTCAGGTCCCTGGTTCCATCCCCGCTCTCCCCATAGTTGCATGTTGAAGTGTCCTTGAGCAAGGCACTGAACCCCCAGCTGCTCCCCGGGTGCTTCACTGCAGCCCACTGCTCCTTAATAACTAAGGAGGGGTCAAATGCAGAGAAGAATTTCCCCACGGGGATAAATAAAAGTGTACATTATTATATGTATGTATACACTTATGTACGTGTGTGTGTATATACAGTAAAAGTACTTCATATTGTATTTGACTGTAGTCTCAATAGTACAGATTCAAAATGATCATTACTGTTTTGTCCTTTAATCCCAAATAATGTAAACTATAACTCACGCTTTTACTTTGAAATCCGCACCGGAAGTATCCCTACCGGAAGTATTCTTATGAGGAACGTGCGGTAGCTTTACAGCTGACGATTACGTAATACTTGTACAAGGAAACTTCATTTTAAATCCATTTTTATTCAGCTGATTTAAGAAAAACAAAGTATATCTGTAACTTCTTCTCGCGAGACTGAATTCAAAGTCCCGTTGGTTCCTTCCACGAGGAAAGAAGGAACGCGGACTAAAGACTTTCTGACGTTCTGTTCTTCTTCACGGATCCTCCTCTGGACTCCTCTGAACTAGTTTCTGCTGGACCTGAAGGACCAGAGAGTCCTTCGAGAGTCCCTCCGTGAAAAGAGTCGCTCACCTACCTTCAGATGTGGAGAAGAAGAAGCTGCGACACACCAGCTGCCAAAGTGAAACTAAAGGGAGACGCGGAAGGGGCGGACTTTAGTTTAGACTCACTGTTTTATTAATATTATATATATATACATATATACATATATGTATATATATATATATATATATATATATATATATGTATATTCACGCGGAAGGGGCGGACTTTAGTTTAGACTCACTGTTTTATTAATATTATATATATATACATATATACATATATATATATATATATATATATATATATATATATATATATATATATATATATATATATATGTACGTGAAAAGAGTCGCTCACCTACCTTCAGATGTGGAGAAGAAGAAGCTGCGACACACCAGCTGCCAAAGTGAAACTAAAGGGAGACGCGGAAGGGGCGGACTTTAGTTTAGACTCACTGTTTTATTAATATTATATATATATACATATATACATATATATATATATATATATATATATATATATATATTCACGCGGAAGGGGCGGACTTTAGTTTAGACTCACTGTTTTATTAATATTATATATATATACATATATACATATATATATATACATATATATATATATATATATATATATACATATATATATATATATATATATATGTATGTATATTCACGCGGAAGGGGCGGACTTTAGTTTAGACTCACTGTTTTATTAATATTATATATATATACATATATATATATATATATATACATATATATATATATATATATATATATACATATATATATATATATATATATATATATATGTATGTATATTCACGCGGAAGGGGCGGACTTTAGTTTAGACTCACTGTTTTATTAATATTATATATATATACATATATATATATATATATATACATATATATATATATATATATATATATATATATATATATATATGTATGTATATTCACGCGGAAGGGGCGGACTTTATAATTATATTCATTATATACAACTGTCCATCGCCGTGTCTACATGTAAAGATCTCCCTATGTTGGGGCTCTCGTCCTGTGGTTTGACCAACTGACTCAGCTCTGATAACCCCGTAGAGCCTCGTTAGCTGTATTCCTACGAGTCGTTTGGAGACGTCCTGCCTGATGTTCCTTAGAAATAAATGTTAACGTAATAAAGAAGTCTGTCGTGTATTGTAAGACTACGTCCAATGATTTACTAATGCTTAGTTGTCGACCATATATGGACCAGGAAGTTAAAGACGCTCCATGTGAAAATGTAGAAATAGGACACAACAAAGACTATCAGACTTTTGGCTTGTTGGTGATTTTAACTTTTGAGATTTTTCACATTTGATCTTTTCTTCAAATTTAATTTTTGCATCTTCTGTTTATGTAACCTTTAACTTTGTTATTGTAAAAACAAATAAAACAGGTTTGTATTTTGTACATTCCAACCAAAATCCAGTCATCTCGTCTGTGAATGTGTCTGCGTCATCTCCACCAGGTAAGAGAGCTCTTCTCCTAATTATAAAGAAATGACCAAAAGAGGACAAACTGTAGAACGCCACTTTATTGAAAACATGTACACACTTTAAATCCTCAAACAAAAGTGACATTTGTCTACTCGTCTGATTTAATATACCTGGATTAAGTCTATGCTTGTAAAACTGAGACATCAGACTTCAGAATGAGAACATTACGTCGATAGTGAAAAACAAAAAGAACGAAAGCAAGCATGTATATGCATTATTATTAAGTATTTACAGCTCACAAGGGCGCATTCTTTTTAATATTCCAGCATCATAACAACAATCCCCAGATGCAATCCCTCTGAATTGATGATATGTGCTCCTAAATAAGATGACTCATGAGGGAAATCAGCAAGTTCAATGTTGTGTTGTGGACGGGAGGCCTCGGCGTGTCCCACGGTCATTTCTGTCTGTTATTGATTCCTAAAAAATAACTTTATTTTCTTAAAACAAGTGAGAAAAGTGAGAAATCATCTTGTGTCAAGACGTTTGCTTGTTTTAAAGCTGCATCCATTAGTTCTTTGACCACTAGGGGGCAGTGGAAACCTTATCTGGCAAAGACGGAAGCGTAGCTGCTTATTTACAGGCAGCAGAGCAACATGAGCATTCATCTGTCCACGTGCTGCTGGAATAACAAGTGCAATATTTATTCTTCCTCTAGTTCAGATTAGGTCTCCAGCTAGTTGCTCAACGCCGCCGTGTTCACTAGCTAGTTGCTAAACGCTGCTGTGTTCACCAGCTAGTTGCTAAACGTTGCTGTGTTCACCAGCTAGTTGCTAATTGCTGCTGTGTTCACCAGCTAGTTGCTAAACGCTGCTGTGTTCACCAGCTAGTTGCTAAACGTTGCTGTGTTCACCAGCTAGTTGCTAATTGCTGCTGTGTTCACCAGCTAGTTGCTAAACGCTGCTGTGTTCACCAGCTAGTTGCTAAACGCTGCTGTGTTCACCAGCTAGTTGCTAATTGCTGCTGTGTTCACCAGCTAGTTGCTAAACGCTGCTGTGTTCACCAGCTAGTTGCTAATTGCTGCTGTGTTCACCAGCTAGTTGCTAAACGCTGCTGTGTTCACCAGCTAGTTGCTCAACGCCGCCGTGTTCACTAGCTAGTTGCTAAACGCTGCTGTGTTCACCAGCTAGTTGCTAAACGTTGCTGTGTTCACCAGCTAGTTGCTAAACGTTGCTGTGTTCACCAGCTAGTTGCTAAACGCTGCTGTGTTCACCAGCTAGTTGCTAAACGCTGCTGTGTTCACCAGCTAGTTGCTAAACGCTGCTGTGTTCACCGGCTAGTTGCTAAACGCTGCTGTGTTCACCAGCTAGTTGCTAAACGCTGCTGTGTTCACCAGCTAGTTGCTCAACGCTGCTGTGTTCACCAGCTAGTTGCTAAACGTTGCTGTGTTCACCAGATAGTTGCTAATTGCTGCTGTGTTCACCAGCTAGTTGCTAAACGCTGCTGTGTTCACCAGCTAGTTGCTCAACGCTGCTGTGTTCACCAGCTAGTTGCTCAACGCCGCTGTGTTCACCAGCTAGTTGCTCAACGTTACTGTGTTCCCCAGCTAGTTGCTCAACGCCGCTGTGTTCACCAGCTAGTTGCTCAACGTTGCTGTGTTCACCAGCTAGTTGCTCAACGCTGCTGTGTTCACCAGCTAGTTGCTCAACACTGCTGTGTTCACCAGCTAGTTGCTCAACGTTGCTGTGTTCACCAGCTAGTTGCTCAACGCTCCTATCTTCACCAGCTAGTTGCTCAACGCTGCTGTGTTCACCAGCTAGTTGGTCAACGCTGCTGTGTTCACCAGCTAGTTGCTCAACGTTGCTGTGTTCACCAGCTAGTTGCTCAACACTGCTGTGTTCACCAGCTAGTTGCTCAACGCTGCTGTGTTCACCAGCTAGTTGCTCAACACTGCTGTGTTCACCAGCTAGTTGCTCAACGTTGCTGTGTTCACCAGCTAGTTGCTCAACGCTCCTATCTTCACCAGCTAGTTGCTCAACGCTGCTGTGTTCACCAGCTAGTTGGTCAACGCTGCTGTGTTCACCAGCTAGTTACTCAACGCCGCTGTGTTCACCAGCTAGTTGCTCAACGCCGCTGGGTTCACCAGCTAGTTGGTCAACGCTGCTGTGTTCACCAGCTAGTTACTCAACGCCGCTGTGTTCACCAGCTAGTTGCTCAACGCCGCTGTGTTCACCAGCTAGTTGCTAAACGCTGCTGTGTTCACCAGCTAATTGCTCAACGCTGCTGTGTTCACCAGCTAGTTGCTCAACGCTGCTGTGTTCACCAGCTAGTTGCTAAACGTTGCTGTGTTCACCAGCTAGTTGCTCAACGTTGCGTTCACCAACTAGTCGGTCAACACTGCTGTGTTCACCAGCTAGTTGCTCAACGCTGCTGTGTTCACCAGCTAGTTGCTCAACGCTGCTGTGTTCACCAGCTAGTTGCTAAACGCTGCTGTGTTCACCAACTAGTTGCTCAACGCTGCTGTGTTCACCAACTAGTTGGTCAACGCTGCTGTGTTCACCAGCTAGTTGCTAAACGCTGCTGTGTTCACCAACTAGTTGCTCAACGCTGCTGTGTTCACCAGCTAGTTGCTCAACGCTGCTGTGTTCACCAGCTAGTTGCTAAACGCTGCTGTGTTCACCAGCTAGTTGCTCAACGCTGCTGTGTTCACCAGCTAGTTGCTCAACGCTGCTGTGTTCACCAGCTAGTTGCTAAACGCTGCTGTGTTCACCAACTAGTTGCTAAACGCTGCTGTGTTCACCAGCTAGTTGCTAAACGCTGCTGTGTTCACCAACTAGTTGCTCAACGCTGCTGTGTTCACCAGCTAGTTGCTAAACGTTGCTGTGTTCACCAGCTAGTTGCTAAACGCTGCTGTGTTCACCAACTAGTTGCTCAACGCTGCTGTGTTCACCAGCTAGTTGCTAAACGTTGCTGTGTTCACCAGCTAGTTGCTGACTTCTATACGGACCCAAACTGAGCTGAAAGAGGCTAATTATCAACACATGGTTAATACAAACATATTGATTGATGCAGCTTTTTAAAAAATTCAACTTTAAGGAATCCAATTATAGACAAAGAGCTGAAGCTGTATGTCAGTTGCATTTACATTTGCGATACAAAAGATTGCATGTGCACGTGTAGCAGGGTTCTCCACAGAAAGCTCCTTCAGCTGGATTCAGCCCCAGCGACATGACGAGTGTAACAACACGGTGGTGCTTTGTGCAAGTGGACGGGTGGTTTGGATGAATTGTGTCTAAAGTACATTTCCTTCTTCTATTGGTTCCTGCTGGCCACGCCCCTTGTTGTATTTCAATGCAGACAACAGAGGGTCGCTTCACAAAAACAATCTAACAAAGAAACTCTGATGTGTCAACAGCTGGGAAAAACAAAACCTCCACACATTAATGTTGTTCCTCTCGCGCGATTCGGATGAACAAACCTTTTAGGACTTAAGGGGCTAAAGAAAACCCTGAACCACAGAGACAGAGGCCGGGTTCACAGCGGATGAAGAAGCACCCCGAGGTGCCACCTTTCTGCAGCGACGGTGTTTTATTTTACGACGTGCCGTACTATAAACAATATGAATAATGTACAGTATGTGCTATGAATGATCCCATACATGATGACATAGGGAGACAGATGGCTTGTTGACTGAAGGAAGAGGTTTCTGGTGTGAAGTTCTAACGGGCCTCCTTTCACCAATGGCAGTTGATTGACAGTTGATTGACAGTTGAAGGAAGTGGAGTTGTGTTGAGGCGGTCCACTGACGTCTAGGACGTCCTGAGCAGGTTGCTGAAGACTGAGAGAACAGATTAAAGAGCTCACTTCCTATTCATATTCAAAACTACATATGGGAGAACTATATGTCGAGTTGATTTCTTCTGTTTCATATAAGCAATCACAGCTTTTCTCTTTTCATGAATTTGAATAAACAAGAACCCACCTTGAGGATCCGACTGAGCCCCCTGGTGGCCTTTCTCTGGATCTGCACCTAGACAAGCAACGCGGCGTCGGTTATGACACAACGGCACCAGGTTTTATTTGAGTCTGGGGACTCATGTTGTAACTTTGGCAGATAAATAAAAACATAATTAACCTCCTTGAATCTTGAAGCAGAGCTTTTTCTTCTGGTAGGCAAAGTAACTGGTTGCTGCTCCCAGCAGAGCGACGCCGATGGCGCTGGCGATGCCAGCAATCTGTCCAGATCCAGCTTCTACAGGACACACACACACACACACACGGTGTTACAGCAAAGTGTTTACAGTTCAACCAGAACCATCAGGATTGTATCGCCGGCTGCGTCATCGTTATCTTCGTTTGGACCTTTCATGGTTTCTCTGATGTTCCGACAATATCCTTCTTTTTGCTTCCATTTCTATTCATAGAGTGCACATGTACTGATGTGAGGGATAAAGTTAAGTTTAACTTATAGTTAAGAAAATTAATCCAATATGTTTTTTTTGTCAACCTTTCTATCTTTAATAAGAAGAATGCAGATGTTGGTAAATCCTTGTGTCTGATTGGCTGTTTCTGCTCAGAGTGACATGTGATGAGTCACGTGATCACTTGATACGTCCTCACGTTTTCTCTCCTAATGGTGAACACATAATAATATTCATTCATTAGGACCAATGTTCCTAAACTGAGCTGTCATGTCCTCAGTTCGCCACCAGGTGGCGGCCAACAGCTCCAGGTGTAGTGCACCAGAACAAAGTGTACTATGTGAAGCAACACAAAGACAACAACATTCAGACTGCAGTGAAACGAGGAGAACAGGGACCAGATGTACAGTGAACACACCCAAGCTGCAGGGCACACACACACACACACACACACACACACATATCACACACACACCACACATTTCACACACACACGCACACACACACGTCTTGTGATGGTGCTGTGTGTTAAAACAGGGCGTCGCCTCCACATAAACAACACAGGATGCCTCATGACGAGCCCCTGGGAAATGCTGAGCATGTAGACACACACACACACACACACACGCACACACAAATCACAAACCACACACACACACATGCACACACACACAAATCACAAACCACACACACACACACACACACACACACAAATCACAAACCACACACACTTACAAACACACAAACCACACACACACACACGCACACACACACACACACACACAGAAATCACAAACCACACACACTTACAAACACACAAACCACACACACACACACAAATCACAAACCACACACACTTACAAACACACAAACCACACACACACACACGCACACACACACACACACACACAGAAATCACAAACCACACACACTTACAAACACACAAACCACACACACACACACAAATCACAAACCACACACACTTACAAACACACAAACCACACACACACATCTGCATATAGAGGAGAATGATAAGCATCCTGTTATGAAATGTGTCACATTGTAACAAGAAGTCCCAAATACGCGTCGTCCTGCTGCTCCATCCTAACAATGTTCTGAGATTATTATTTATTCATGATATGGTACGCTCTGACAGATACTAAAGTATCGTGTTTTTAATATATAGTGTGTGCTTTGCTCACAGAATGAAGTCGATTCACTCCGTGAGCTTCATTTGAATGAAGATGTCTGGAAACATGAGCCGTACAGGCTCAATGCAGAAGGGTTGTTGTTGTTGTTCCTGCAAGCTCATTGGCTGATGGAATCGTGTTAAAGTGTTTTGATGCATCACGCCCCAACATTTCGTTTCAGGGCCCCGAGGCCCCCGGGGGCCCCTGAGGGTCTGGGGAGCCCCGTGTACTGGGTTGGTTCTGCAGCCTCTCGTGGGTCACGAATCAAACACACTGACGTGAGCGCGGCTTTTATTCATTATGCTTCACACAGCTCATGACTTTACATACCAGACCCCAGAAAGCACGAAAAGAACCCGCCAAAATAAATACGCTGAGCGCCAGCAAAGAGAAAACATCTATGTATGTGTGTATATATAGATATATATCTATATATACACACACATTCTACAGCTTCAAGTGAAGTCCAGAACAGCTTCTCCACATGATCAGTAACTGACTCATCAGACACTTCACTTCCTGTAATAAGAGCTCATTATTCAGGCACCCCCCGATGTATTCTATAGAAGCCACATCCTCTCGCAGCGCATGTGAGTCACGGCGCCGCTGGGTGGGGAGTGGCGGGTCGCGCCCAGACGCCGGGTGCCCGGTAAGTCTGGAATAACAGGGAGGACCTTTCTTTTATAGTCGGAGAACGGCTCTTCACGTTTGACACCAGACTTTACAGATCAAGCACAGACCTGCAGCTGTGAGGGTCCATGAGGCCAAAGGGCACAGGAAGTGTATGCAGGGTTTCAAAATAAGAGGACGAATAAAAATATTTAAAAAGTATCCCGGTTTTCAATCACCACACCAGATATTGTTTTTATCCAGGACCGAGAACATCAGACGTCTGTAAACCTCAGAGCTGAGAGCCAATCAGAAGTTAAAGGGAAACGTGTCTAATCAGTGTTGAGGGTAAATGTCGTCCATTGAAGCAACCCATCCTCTGAGTGCAGGCATTACGGGCGAGGACACACTTGGCAGTGTGACTTGGACCAGAGCCAGAGGATATCAGGAGGGAGGACTACTTAGAGAACTACTTCAAAGGACTACATTCACCATCATCCACATGAAAGGCGTCAAACCTTCCCTTTAAACGGATGGTTCAGGGCATAGCGTGCAGCAGATCCATGGCCCTCTCTAACAGAGGGGTTAACATTTGCTTTAAGTTGGACATCCATATATAGAACTCTTCTGGCATGTTAGCATTTAGCATCTTCAGGATTTGGCCCCACGGAAGGTCTGGATCTGCAACGACACACAATCGGAGCAGGGTTTTAGCCAAAGGAACCAGACCGGGGCTGCTAATGTGAAGAACACTAAGCCAGCTGCCATCCTCACAGACACCAGACTTGTGAGGGGAACATAATCCAAATGCAGCTGGTCAGATATCTGGAGTGATCCACTGGCAATGCCCGCGATACGGATGGTGGCTGACTAAGGTACAGCGAGGCGAGGAGCTGCCGCTTTCAGAGTCACCAGCAAATATGTCAAACTACTTAAACACCAACACAACAACACAACAACTGTTGTTAGGCGACGACACAGAAGCAGAGAACACAACTTCCTCTGAGGTGGAAACAGGAAGTGCAGAAAAGATCAGTCTGCAGGGAGACATAACGACACCCACACGGACAGACACCAAGACAGGAAGTAGATCCAGAAGAGCTCCGGACCAGATCAGACAGGGATTTACCTTGAGGCTGGTCAGCTCCACCTGTAAGAGACACACAATGCAAATCAGTCTACGATGATGACGGACAGGTGTCGCTGCTCTTCTGTATGAATGAAGGAACTGTTCACTAGAACAAAAACGTACCGTGAGGATCCGAGCCGGGGTCCACCCCTCCACCTGGATTCAAAAGACAGAAGAGAGTGTTAATAAGCGGTTAGCATAGCTGCTCCTTCATGAGCAGAATCTGAAACCCAGCCATGTGGCTCCAATCAGGCCGAAGAGCCCGTGGGCTTTTCTTCTCTGCTAGAAGAACAACGAATGACTTCCATGCTCTGAATCCACAAGAGACACGAGACAAAGAACGTATAAGAAGCTACAATAGTTTTATATGTCTGATTGTATTGAGCTGCTCAGTATTTATAAATGTGGCCCTTTCTGAAATAAATTGAACAGCGCGCTCACTAAACCAATAGATATAAAAGTATTCCTAATTATAATAATAAATGCACATGTATCATGCCAGAACGACGCGCTTCCTCATGAAGTACTGAATGAAATCTACCAGCAGGCAAAGCATCATGGGAACTCGTGACAAAAGTAATGTCATCCTACCAAACTAGCCAGCGTTGATTAAAGTGTCTCTTCCATCGCTGTGGTTTCAAACTCAGGTGTGACCTGAACTGACTGATCAGAAGCACCCTGGGGTGCTGCACTAAACTCTGTGACAGTGAGCTGCCGGCACCACAATCGGAACGCAGCAGAGGAATTAAATGCATAATCAAAAAGGAGAAATGTTGCCGTGCTGTCTTACCCCCATGTGGGCGGCCTCCATCGGGCTTGTAGTCTCCGCCACCAACATCAAATAAGTCGGAGTCACCGAAACTGCCTCCGCCTTCAAGAAGTGAACACAATGTACAACAAAGTGAAGATTAAAATGTTCTACGAGGAAGTTACATGTAAAAGACAAGCAGAAATAACACTACGAACCACAAGGATGGACCTGCTCTCATATGTTCATTACTAAATGTTCTAGCTCTGGACTATGAAGGACATCACCAGTCTCCTCTAGCATCCATATAAATGACGACTCACCTCCTCCACCACTTGGTGGCTTCACGGCAGGTTGATCCGGTTTGGGGTTGGGATCTGTGGGCACGAAGACACCATCGATCATACAGAAGGAAAGCTGATTCGTTAAAGGAAAGAATTCCCATAAATCATTGCCAATCCATACGCTGGCTCAGAGCCAAAAGATGCTCCTTTATTATTATTATCCAGGTTACACTCAACAACTTTATTCTAATCAGCACATTCAGATCCATGTGACCTCAGCTGACCCTCAGCATTAGGGTTCAGTGTCTTGCTCTATAGAGCATGTCGGCTGCCACACGAAGAACACTTCTGCTTTTATAGACTTGTTGTTGTTGGAGAACAAAGAAAACACAGAGTACTAAAAACATTAAAACTCTATACTGTGGAGACCCATTGTAATGTCCTTACCGGGACCGACAGCGTCCTCCAGATCCAGTCCAAAGCCACCTAGAATACACAAAGACAATACAATAATAGGTTATCGTCACAAACCTAAAACTAGATGTGTTAACCTAGTTTTAGGTTTACACATCTAAGAGCAGAACTATCTGCGTGGCCCAAACCACAAGAGGGAAATCGTTACGGTACCAGAATCTCCAGAACTTGGTTTCTTGGGTTTTACGGGCTCATCTGTGGAAAAACATGTGCATATTAGACAAGGACATACATATCATATCAGGATGTGTGAACACATGACCTCTCACTCTAACGTGCACGGTGTGATTTACCTGTACCAAAGGCGTCCAGAAGGTCCAGCCCACCTGAGGAGAGAGGGAGCAGAAGAGCTTTACACACTTCAATCGGTCCAGAACCACCATTGCATGCAAACTGGACTTTGTTTGTTCATCAGTTTGGACTCCCACCTCTTCATAGCTGAGATGTTTCCATCAGGCTTCAGCCAATCACCAACACCACATATTTGTAATTACACCCACAGTACACTATCAAACAGGAAGTGCTTATTTAGTGTCTGTCATGTGGTTCAGCTGTGGACTGGTTTCAAACCGGTCTGATCACATGTGTGGTTTCTCGGCTCGATTGTAAAACTCAAATCTAAAATACAACCCGGGATATTAAAAATGTCCACATGTCGTGCTTTGAATAAAAAGGAAGCGCCTGTCACGGCATTTAGCAGAAACATTCAAATGAATCGTGTTCCTCAGCGCCGCCACCAGGGGGACGTTTCAATGTGTGCAACACTTTATGTACAAGTACCTGCAGAACTAAAGACATTCCCATCGGCCTCAGCCGGACTTAAAGAAGCAACATTACGCGGTCATCATGAGTGTGCCACGGTTCAGATGTTAGCATGTAGCTCAAAGCTGCTAGCATGTTCATCAAGGTCAGGGGTCACCAGAACCCCCTCCTCTGTTGAAACTCTCGGTAGCTGATCGCCTCATGAAGCAGAGGCACTCTGATACAAACCATCACTTTTGGGCTTCTCCGGGGCCTTCGGTTGGGGCTTCTCCGTCGGTGGGACTAAGGAACACAAACAATTGAGTGGCGTTACTGTCTGACAGCCGGTTAGCATTTCTACCCAGAATCCCCTCTGTCGCTCCCGACTTTACCCTGAAGTGTGCCGACCAAGAACATTTACTAAAGGTCTTCCTCAGCTTGTTTCATACTTAGGTCGCATCACCCATCCCCCGAAGAAGACCACGACACGTGAATGAAAGCTCTGGTACAAAGTGGACTCTAAAGGCTTTGTCTATTTCTTCATGTTAGCATACAGTAATACCCTAATACCCTACCCGGTCTGACCCAGGTCCGGGGTCAGGTTACTAACCATGTGGACCAGGGAAGACTACATTCACATGGGGACATTGTACAGTATATAGGGTGTGTGTGTGGTTGTTTATGTGTACGCTATATTAATAAAGTTGTCACTGCTTCATCCGGCCATCCGACAGCCCTCTGTGACGGGAACTGAGCCGCCAACAGAACCACAATGAAGAGCATGTGGTCACTCACCTGGATCGTCCAGCGCCACGGACAGGTCGAACCCTGAGAGAGGACGACATGAGCAACGTTATTACATAGGAGCTCTGGACCGAGCCACGCCGCTCGGGGGTTTCCCTGCATGGTGGCTGCACATGTGTTCTGTGCTGCAGGGAGTCCTGCACTGTGTTGGTTGGTTCCTATGGCAACGCTGACTGACTCAGGCGCATGAGTCAGTGAGTGAGGCGTTTCCCTCGCATGGCGACGCTGAAGCAGGAGGTGAAGCTGCTGAAGTTGTGAGATACGCACCCATAAAAGTCTTCAAAGGGCTTTATCTTACTACACATACATACCATAATGGATCATATGGGGCCATAACCAGACTGCTGATACCAGCTCCACACTGCTGCAGTGACATGAGCTTAAGGCTGGAATACACAATCGTAGGACACGTGGGCAGGGACGCCATCATGGACCGACATCGTATTTGAACATATATATGCCGGTGGGCTCTCACACACACACACACACACACACACACACACACACACACACGTCTTTGTTTACATGAGCATGTCACCTCATGACATGAAGCCAGAGTAAACAGCACCTTTCTGTTAACAGCCAGAGAGTCAATGCTCTTCAGAATTAAAAGTCCATGGCTTCTTTCATCATTAAATCAGCGGCATAACATGGTCCTAAAATGACAATATCTTTTATATATTTGTATTTATTTCTGGTTCAATATCTCATCAAAGAAGAGTAACTTGGGTAAACAACAACAACTCGGGGGGATTCAGAGTCAGCTGCTGAGTCCAGAGGCTTCAGCAAAGCTTCAGCTTCTTCACTGGAATCAGACACCTGGACTCTGCACCTTCACCTGGCCGGTTGCGTCCGACCAGGTGAAGGAATGTGGAGTCTGGAGGTCAGATGTTAACCATTGAATATTTAGCTTGGAGCAACTGTTGTGATTTGGAAGAACCTGAACTCATCATTTGGCTATTAAATATCAGATTTTTGGACTGGATTGAGGTGAATGAGGTGAAAACAATGAGCTCATTCGTCTTCAAGCTTTGGTTAGACTAACACACACACACACACACACACACACACACACTCTGCTCCTTCTCCGAGTGAAACCTGACTCAACACGTCTTTGTTGTGGGTTTCACCGTCATGCTCGTCATGTTCCAGACGCCATCCCAGAATGAACAGAATTAAGAGATCTCTGCAACACCCTGTTCTACATGCACTGTTACGTCAGCGCACACTGATGAACACAGACTGTGTATAAGACGTGGACATAGTTACAGAAACATCGCCTTTTGGTTTTGATTTATGGTGGTCGCCATCTTGTTTTTATGAGTACATCAATGCATTATGTTACAATTAACTTGCATGAGGTGAAATTACACAGTGAAAGGG
This sequence comes from Cyclopterus lumpus, assembly GCF_009769545.1. Classification (NCBI taxonomy): domain Eukaryota; kingdom Metazoa; phylum Chordata; class Actinopteri; order Perciformes; family Cyclopteridae; genus Cyclopterus; species Cyclopterus lumpus. The sequence continues at coordinate 12,035,237 of NC_046967.1, forward strand.
TTAAAGTTGTCACACGAAAACACGGACGACACCCAGACCAGACGAAGCGGTGTGAGCAACCTGTCAATCACAGTAAGCCCCGCCCGAAAGCCTACCCTGCTTTATGGTCTGTCTGACTCTAAATTACATTAATTTACTAAATGAACATCATTCTGCATTGAAGAAGACTTGAAACTAGAGATTGAGACCAAAAACTAATGTTTACAATGTTTACTGAGGGAATAAATCAAGAGAAGTAGAGTCATTTATATAGACTTCTATACAACCAGAGGAGTCGCCCCCTGGTGGTCAGGAGAGAGAATGCAGCTTTAACACATGAAGCATAGACTTCTATACAACCAGAGGAGTCACCCCCTGGTGGTCAGGAGAGAGAATGCAGCTTTAACACATGAAGCATAGACTTCTATACAACCAGAGGAGTCGCCCCCTGGTGGTCAGGAGAGAGAATGCAGCTTTAACACATGAAGCATAGACTTCTATACAACCAGAGGAGTCGCCCCCTGGTGGTCAGGAGAGAGAATGCAGCTTTAACACATGAAGCATAGACTTCTATACAACCAGAGGAGTCGCCCCCTGGTGGTCAGGAGAGAGAATGCAGCTTTAACACATGAAGCATAGACTTCTATACAACCAGAGGAGTCGCCCCCTGGTGGTCAGGAGAGAGAATGCAGCTTTAACACATGAAGCATAGACTTCTATACAACCAGAGGAGTCGCCCCCTGGTGGTCAGCAGAGAGAATGCAGCTTTAACACATGAAGCATAGACTTCTATACAACCAGAGGAGTCACCCCCTGGTGGTCAGCAGAAAGAATGCAGCTTTAACACATGAAGCATAGACTTCTATACAACCAGAGGAGTCGCCCCCTGGTGGTCAGGAGAGAGAATGCAGCTTTAACACATGAAGCATAGACCCTTCGCCCATGGTGCCCGGCCTTTTTGGAAAAAAGGACCCACACAGCTGTGACGATTTCACAAGCAAGTGGATCTTGAATTATCTGCGGTCACAAACACATTTTTTGTCAGTAAGTTTCTTCAGCCCGCCAATGCATCAATATCATGATATGAAGGTTGTGAGTTTGACTCCACATAGGGAAAGTGAGTAGACTGATTATGAAAAAGGCCAATCGGTACATTTTGTCTCCTCCTATGAATCGCCACCTTAACGTGGTGGAGGAGTTTGAGTGGCTCACTGATCCTGGGAGCTATGTTGTCCGGGGCATCAGCCCCTGGTAGTCTCTCCCAAGGCAAACAGGTCTCGGGGGAGAGCCCAGACTAAGAGCGGTTCAATAAACCCTGATGATAAGCAGCCCACGGACTGAAGCTACCTTGCCCGGACAAGGGAAACCGGGGCACCCTCCCGGAGCCAGACCCAGGAGGGGAGCTCGTCGGCGAGCGTCTGGTGGCCGGGCTTTCTCCCATGGGGCCCGGTCGGGCTTAGCCCGAAAAAACATCATGGAGCAGCAGTCACCCTGTGGACCCACCACCCGCAGGGAGAATTATCGGGGTCGGGTGCTATGTAGACCGGGCGGCGGGCCAGGCGGGAGACCTGGGCGGGCCGATCGCCGGTGGCACAGACTAGCTCTAGGGACGTGGAACGTCACCTCACTAGCGGAGAAAGAGCCGGAGCTGGTGCAGGAGGCGGAGCGGTACGAGCTAGATATAGTTGGGCTCACCTCCACGCACAGCATGGGCTCTGGAACCAAGCTCCTGGAGAAGGGTTGGACTTTGTCCTTTTCTGGAGTTGCCCAGGGTGAGAGGCGCCGGGCGGGAGTGGGGATACTCACGAGCCCCCGGCTGAGCGCCGCTGTGTTGGAGTTTTCCCCGGGGAACAAGAGGGTCGCCTCCCTGCGCCTACGAGTTGCGGGGAGTAAGGCTCTGACTGTTGTTTGTGCTTATGCACCCAACAGCATTTCGGAGTATCCGGCCTTCTTGGAGTCGGTGGGAGGGGTAGATCTTCTAGGAGGGATTTGTAGCCTATGATGTAGAAATCCGAAGGGGGGTGATTAGGAGCAGCGGCCTGACTAATCTGATCCTAATTGGTGCTTTTTTGTTGGACTTATGTGCTCGTCACTGGTCATAACAAACGCCATGTTCAAGTACAGGGCTATTTATAAGTGTACATGGTACCAGAATAACCAAGGCCAAAGATCGATGATCAACTTTGTGGTCGGATCATCAGAACTTTGGTCGAATGTCTTGGACGCCCCGGGGAAGAGAATAGCAGAGCTGTCTACTGATAGTCACTACCTGGTATGGAGTTGAATGTGACAGCTGGGGAGGCTGCTGGAACAACCTGGTAAACCCAATTGTGTACTGAGGGTGAACTGGGAACGTCTAGCTGAGGCCCCTGTCCGTGATATCTTAAACTCCCTCCTCCGTAAAGAAAACATATGACTGGGCATCCTACGACGTCTCAACTTCTGTGGAGATCTGAGTCGTAGCATGTCCAGATGTGTAGCATGTGAGCATTGGTGGTTCAGTGGTAGAATTCTCGCCTGCCACGCGGGAGGCCCGGGTTCGATTCCCGGCCAATGCAACATCTGTTTTTAGAGAAAGGACGCACAAAGCGGTGATGATTTTACAATGTCCGAGGAGGAGGAGGGCTTTGTTCTGTTCTTGGCACCCTACAATATATCAGTCGGTCATAAACATGTATTTGCTAGGGTTTCTTCAGCCCTCCAATGCATCAATATCATGATGGGAAGGTTGCGAGTTCGACTCCCACATAGGGCAAGTCGGTAGGCTCTTTTGTAAAAAAAAAAAGGCCAATCGGTCAAATTTGTTCAAGTTAATAAAAAGAACGTGTGGTCTTCAATTGGCGAACGTTAGCTGCATTGTGTGCCTCGTTGGCGCAGTAGGCAGCGCGTCAGTCTCATAATCTGAAGGTCGTGAGTTCGACCCTCACACTGGGCATTTGTTTTGACACATCTTTGCCTAGGATTATATGCGGTCACACACAAATATTTGCCAGGTTTCTTTCAGCCCTCCAATGCATCAATATCACGATGGGAAGGTTGCGAGTTCGACACCCACATAGGGCAAGTGAGTAGGCTGTTAGGTGGCTGTGAGTAGTTCTGGTTAGAAGGTCGTTGGTGCTAATATATTAACAGGCTTTTTAGATAGCACTTTGAGGGACTGCTGAACCTGACCAAAAAGTTCCTCCGTGGAGCTCTTGCCAGCCTCATCTTGGCAAGTAGTTCTATCTTGGCAGGTCGATCTTCTAGGAGGGATTTGTAGCCTATGATGTAGAAATCCGAAGGGGGGTTATTAGGAGCAGCGGCCTGACTAATCTGATCCTAATTGCAACATCCTTTTTCGAAAAAGGGAAAAACACAGCTGTCATGATTTTGCAAAAGTTCTGCTGGTTGTTCAGCCTGACAGCAGCAGGAAGGAAGGATTTGCAGTACCTCTCCTTCACACACTGGATGAACCCGGGAAGAGTCTAGACTAAGAGCACTTAAGAAACAAACTGAATAGCGGCCCAAGGAATGAAGCTGCTTCGCCCGGACAAAGGAAACCGGGGCACCCTCCCAGAGCCAGACTCAGGAGAGGAGCTCGTCGGCAAGCGTCTGGTGGCCCGGGCCTTCGCCCATGGTGCCCGGCCTTTTTGGAAAAAAGGACCCACACAGCTGTGACTATTTCACAAGCAAGTGGATCTTGAATTATCTGCGGTCACAAACACATTTTTTGTCAGTAAGTTTCTTCAGCCCGCCAATGCATCAATATCATGATATGAAGGTTGTGAGTTTGACTCCACATAGGGAAAGTGAGTAGACTGATTATGAAAAAGGCCAATCGGTACATTTTGTCTCCTCCTATGAAACGCCACCTTAACGTGGTGGAGGAGTTTGAGTGGCTCACTGATCCTGGGAGCTATGTTGTCCGGGGCATCAGCCCCTGGTAGTCTCTCCCAAGGCAAACAGGTCTCGGGGGAGAGCCCAGACTAAGAGCGGTTCAATAAACCCTGATGATAAGCAGCCCACGGACTGAAGCTACCTTGCCCGGACAAGGGAAACCGGGGCACCCTCCCGGAGCCAGACCCAGGAGGGGAGCTCGTCGGCGAGCGTCTGGTGGCCGGGCTTTCTCCCATGGGGCCCGGTCGGGCTTAGCCCGAAAAAACATCATGGAGCAGCAGTCACCCTGTGGACCCACCACCCGCAGGGAGAATTATCGGGGTCGGGTGCTATGTAGACCGGGCGGCGGGCCAGGCGGGAGACCTGGGCGGGCCGATCGCCGGTGGCACAGACTAGCTCTAGGGACGTGGAACGTCACCTCACTAGCGGAGAAAGAGCCGGAGCTGGTGCAGGAGGCGGAGCGGTACGAGCTAGATATAGTTGGGCTCACCTCCACGCACAGCATGGGCTCTGGAACCAAGCTCCTGGAGAAGGGTTGGACTTTGTCCTTTTCTGGAGTTGCCCAGGGTGAGAGGCGCCGGGCGGGAGTGGGGATACTCACGAGCCCCCGGCTGAGCGCCGCTGTGTTGGAGTTTTCCCCGGGGAACAAGAGGGTCGCCTCCCTGCGCCTACGAGTTGCGGGGAGTAAGGCTCTGACTGTTGTTTGTGCTTATGCACCCAACAGCATTTCGGAGTATCCGGCCTTCTTGGAGTCGGTGGGAGGGGTAGATCTTCTAGGAGGGATTTGTAGCCTATGATGTAGAAATCCGAAGGGGGGTGATTAGGAGCAGCGGCCTGACTAATCTGATCCTAATTGGTGCTTTTTTGTTGGACTTATGTGCTCGTCACTGGTCATAACAAACGCCATGTTCAAGTACAGGGCTATTTATAAGTGTACATGGTACCAGAATAACCAAGGCCAAAGATCGATGATCAACTTTGTGGTCGGATCATCAGAACTTTGGTCGAATGTCTTGGACGCCCCGGGGAAGAGAATAGCAGAGCTGTCTACTGATAGTCACTACCTGGTATGGAGTTGAATGTGACAGCTGGGGAGGCTGCTGGAACAACCTGGTAAACCCAATTGTGTACTGAGGGTGAACTGGGAACGTCTAGCTGAGGCCCCTGTCCGTGATATCTTAAACTCCCTCCTCCGTAAAGAAAACATATGACTGGGCATCCTACGACGTCTCAACTTCTGTGGAGATCTGAGTCGTAGCATGTCCAGATGTGTAGCATGTGAGCATTGGTGGTTCAGTGGTAGAATTCTCGCCTGCCACGCGAGAGGCCCGGGTTCGATTCCCGGCCAATGCAACATCTGTTTTTAGAGAAAGGACGCACAAAGCGGTGATGATTTTACAATGTCCGAGGAGGAGGAGGGCTTTGTTCTGTTCTTGGCACCCTACAATATATCAGTCGGTCATAAACATGTATTTGCTAGGGTTTCTTCAGCCCTCCAATGCATCAATATCATGATGGGAAGGTTGCGAGTTCGACTCCCACATAGGGCAAGTCGGTAGGCTCTTTTGTAAAAAAAAAAAAGGCCAATCGGTCAAATTTGTTCAAGTTAATAAAAAGAACGTGTGGTCTTCAATTGGCGAACGTTAGCTGCATTGTGTGCCTCGTTGGCGCAGTAGGCAGCGCGTCAGTCTCATAATCTGAAGGTCGTGAGTTCGACCCTCACACTGGGCATTTGTTTTGACACATCTTTGCCTAGGATTATATGCGGTCACACACAAATATTTGCCAGGTTTCTTTCAGCCCTCCAATGCATCAATATCACGATGGGAAGGTTGCGAGTTCGACACCCACATAGGGCAAGTGAGTAGGCTGTTAGGTGGCTGTGAGTAGTTCTGGTTAGAAGGTCGTTGGTGCTAATATATTAACAGGCTTTTTAGATAGCACTTTGAGGGACTGCTGAACCTGACCAAAAAGTTCCTCCGTGGAGCTCTTGCCAGCCTCATCTTGGCAAGTAGTTCTATCTTGGCAGGTCGATCTTCTAGGAGGGATTTGTAGCCTATGATGTAGAAATCCGAAGGGGGGTGATTAGGAGCAGCGGCCTGACTAATCTGATCCTAATTGCAACATCCTTTTTCGAAAAAGGGAAAAACACAGCTGTCATGATTTTGCAAAAGTTCTGCTGGTTGTTCAGCCTGACAGCAGCAGGAAGGAAGGATTTGCAGTACCTCTCCTTCACACACTGGATGAACCCGGGAAGAGTCTAGACTAAGAGCACTTAAGAAACAAACTGAATAGCGGCCCAAGGAATGAAGCTGCTTCGCCCGGACAAAGGAAACCGGGGCACCCTCCCAGAGCCAGACTCAGGAGAGGAGCTCGTCGGCAAGCGTCTGGTGGCCCGGGCCTTCGCCCATGGTGCCCGGCCTTTTTGGAAAAAAGGACCCACACAGCTGTGACGATTTCACAAGCAAGTGGATCTTGAATTATCTGCGGTCACAAACACATTTTTTGTCAGTAAGTTTCTTCAGCCCGCCAATGCATCAATATCATGATATGAAGGTTGTGAGTTTGACTCCACATAGGGAAAGTGAGTAGACTGATTATGAAAAAGGCCAATCGGTACATTTTGTCTCCTCCTATGAAACGCCACCTTAACGTGGTGGAGGAGTTTGAGTGGCTCACTGATCCTGGGAGCTATGTTGTCCGGGGCAGTCAGCCCCTGGTAGTCTCTCCCAAGGCAAACAGGTCTCGGGGGAGAGCCCAGACTAAGAGCGGTTCAATAAACCCTGATGATAAGCAGCCCACGGACTGAAGCTACCTTGCCCGGACAAGGGAAACCGGGGCACCCTCCCGGAGCCAGACCCAGGAGGGGAGCTCGTCGGCGAGCGTCTGGTGGCCGGGCTTTCTCCCATGGGGCCCGGTCGGGCTTAGCCCGAAAAAACATCATGGAGCAGCAGTCACCCTGTGGACCCACCACCCGCAGGGAGAATTATCGGGGTCGGGTGCTATGTAGACCGGGCGGCGGGCCAGGCGGGAGACCTGGGCGGGCCGATCGCCGGTGGCACAGACTAGCTCTAGGGACGTGGAACGTCACCTCACTAGCGGAGAAAGAGCCGGAGCTGGTGCAGGAGGCGGAGCGGTACGAGCTAGATATAGTTGGGCTCACCTCCACGCACAGCATGGGCTCTGGAACCAAGCTCCTGGAGAAGGGTTGGACTTTGTCCTTTTCTGGAGTTGCCCAGGGTGAGAGGCGCCGGGCGGGAGTGGGGATACTCACGAGCCCCCGGCTGAGCGCCGCTGTGTTGGAGTTTTCCCCGGGGAACAAGAGGGTCGCCTCCCTGCGCCTACGAGTTGCGGGGAGTAAGGCTCTGACTGTTGTTTGTGCTTATGCACCCAACAGCATTTCGGAGTATCCGGCCTTCTTGGAGTCGGTGGGAGGGGTAGATCTTCTAGGAGGGATTTGTAGCCTATGATGTAGAAATCCGAAGGGGGGTGATTAGGAGCAGCGGCCTGACTAATCTGATCCTAATTGGTGCTTTTTTGTTGGACTTATGTGCTCGTCACTGGTCATAACAAACGCCATGTTCAAGTACAGGGCTATTTATAAGTGTACATGGTACCAGAATAACCAAGGCCAAAGATCGATGATCAACTTTGTGGTCGGATCATCAGAACTTTGGTCGAATGTCTTGGACGCCCCGGGGAAGAGAATAGCAGAGCTGTCTACTGATAGTCACTACCTGGTATGGAGTTGAATGTGACAGCTGGGGAGGCTGCTGGAACAACCTGGTAAACCCAATTGTGTACTGAGGGTGAACTGGGAACGTCTAGCTGAGGCCCCTGTCCGTGATATCTTAAACTCCCTCCTCCGTAAAGAAAACATATGACTGGGCATCCTACGACGTCTCAACTTCTGTGGAGATCTGAGTCGTAGCATGTCCAGATGTGTAGCATGTGAGCATTGGTGGTTCAGTGGTAGAATTCTCGCCTGCCACGCGGGAGGCCCGGGTTCGATTCCCGGCCAATGCAACATCTGTTTTTAGAGAAAGGACGCACAAAGCGGTGATGATTTTACAATGTCCGAGGAGGAGGAGGGCTTTGTTCTGTTCTTGGCACCCTACAATATATCAGTCGGTCATAAACATGTATTTGCTAGGGTTTCTTCAGCCCTCCAATGCATCAATATCATGATGGGAAGGTTGCGAGTTCGACTCCCACATAGGGCAAGTCGGTAGGCTCTTTTGTAAAAAAAAAAAAGGCCAATCGGTCAAATTTGTTCAAGTTAATAAAAAGAACGTGTGGTCTTCAATTGGCGAACGTTAGCTGCATTGTGTGCCTCGTTGGCGCAGTAGGCAGCGCGTCAGTCTCATAATCTGAAGGTCGTGAGTTCGACCCTCACACTGGGCATTTGTTTTGACACATCTTTGCCTAGGATTATATGCGGTCACACACAAATATTTGCCAGGTTTCTTTCAGCCCTCCAATGCATCAATATCACGATGGGAAGGTTGCGAGTTCGACACCCACATAGGGCAAGTGAGTAGGCTGTTAGGTGGCTGTGAGTAGTTCTGGTTAGAAGGTCGTTGGTGCTAATATATTAACAGGCTTTTTAGATAGCACTTTGAGGGACTGCTGAACCTGACCAAAAAGTTCCTCCGTGGAGCTCTTGCCAGCCTCATCTTGGCAAGTAGTTCTATCTTGGCAGGTCGATCTTCTAGGAGGGATTTGTAGCCTATGATGTAGAAATCCGAAGGGGGGTGATTAGGAGCAGCGGCCTGACTAATCTGATCCTAATTGCAACATCCTTTTTCGAAAAAGGGAAAAACACAGCTGTCATGATTTTGCAAAAGTTCTGCTGGTTGTTCAGCCTGACAGCAGCAGGAAGGAAGGATTTGCAGTACCTCTCCTTCACACACTGGATGAACCCGGGAAGAGTCTAGACTAAGAGCACTTAAGAAACAAACTGAATAGCGGCCCAAGGAATGAAGCTGCTTCGCCCGGACAAAGGAAACCGGGGCACCCTCCCAGAGCCAGACTCAGGAGAGGAGCTCGTCGGCAAGCGTCTGGTGGCCCGGGCCTTCGCCCATGGTGCCCGGCCTTTTTGGAAAAAAGGACCCACACAGCTGTGACGATTTCACAAGCAAGTGGATCTTGAATTATCTGCGGTCACAAACACATTTTTTGTCAGTAAGTTTCTTCAGCCCGCCAATGCATCAATATCATGATATGAAGGTTGTGAGTTTGACTCCACATAGGGAAAGTGAGTAGACTGATTATGAAAAAGGCCAATCGGTACATTTTGTCTCCTCCTATGAAACGCCACCTTAACGTGGTGGAGGAGTTTGAGTGGCTCACTGATCCTGGGAGCTATGTTGTCCGGGGCATCAGCCCCTGGTAGTCTCTCCCAAGGCAAACAGGTCTCGGGGGAGAGCCCAGACTAAGAGCGGTTCAATAAACCCTGATGATAAGCAGCCCACGGACTGAAGCTACCTTGCCCGGACAAGGGAAACCGGGGCACCCTCCCGGAGCCAGACCCAGGAGGGGAGCTCGTCGGCGAGCGTCTGGTGGCCGGGCTTTCTCCCATGGGGCCCGGTCGGGCTTAGCCCGAAAAAACATCATGGAGCAGCAGTCACCCTGTGGACCCACCACCCGCAGGGAGAATTATCGGGGTCGGGTGCTATGTAGACCGGGCGGCGGGCCAGGCGGGAGACCTGGGCGGGCCGATCGCCGGTGGCACAGACTAGCTCTAGGGACGTGGAACGTCACCTCACTAGCGGAGAAAGAGCCGGAGCTGGTGCAGGAGGCGGAGCGGTACGAGCTAGATATAGTTGGGCTCACCTCCACGCACAGCATGGGCTCTGGAACCAAGCTCCTGGAGAAGGGTTGGACTTTGTCCTTTTCTGGAGTTGCCCAGGGTGAGAGGCGCCGGGCGGGAGTGGGGATACTCACGAGCCCCCGGCTGAGCGCCGCTGTGTTGGAGTTTTCCCCGGGGAACAAGAGGGTCGCCTCCCTGCGCCTACGAGTTGCGGGGAGTAAGGCTCTGACTGTTGTTTGTGCTTATGCACCCAACAGCATTTCGGAGTATCCGGCCTTCTTGGAGTCGGTGGGAGGGGTAGATCTTCTAGGAGGGATTTGTAGCCTATGATGTAGAAATCCGAAGGGGGGTGATTAGGAGCAGCGGCCTGACTAATCTGATCCTAATTGGTGCTTTTTTGTTGGACTTATGTGCTCGTCACTGGTCATAACAAACGCCATGTTCAAGTACAGGGCTATTTATAAGTGTACATGGTACCAGAATAACCAAGGCCAAAGATCGATGATCAACTTTGTGGTCGGATCATCAGAACTTTGGTCGAATGTCTTGGACGCCCCGGGGAAGAGAATAGCAGAGCTGTCTACTGATAGTCACTACCTGGTATGGAGTTGAATGTGACAGCTGGGGAGGCTGCTGGAACAACCTGGTAAACCCAATTGTGTACTGAGGGTGAACTGGGAACGTCTAGCTGAGGCCCCTGTCCGTGATATCTTAAACTCCCTCCTCCGTAAAGAAAACATATGACTGGGCATCCTACGACGTCTCAACTTCTGTGGAGATCTGAGTCGTAGCATGTCCAGATGTGTAGCATGTGAGCATTGGTGGTTCAGTGGTAGAATTCTCGCCTGCCACGCGGGAGGCCCGGGTTCGATTCCCGGCCAATGCAACATCTGTTTTTAGAGAAAGGACGCACAAAGCGGTGATGATTTTACAATGTCCGAGGAGGAGGAGGGCTTTTTTCTGTTCTTGGCACCCTACAATATATCAGTCGGTCATAAACATGTATTTGCTAGGGTTTCTTCAGCCCTCCAATGCATCAATATCATGATGGGAAGGTTGCGAGTTCGACTCCCACATAGGGCAAGTCGGTAGGCTCTTTTGTAAAAAAAAAAAAGGCCAATCGGTCAAATTTGTTCAAGTTAATAAAAAGAACGTGTGGTCTTCAATTGGCGAACGTTAGCTGCATTGTGTGCCTCGTTGGCGCAGTAGGCAGCGCGTCAGTCTCATAATCTGAAGGTCGTGAGTTCGACCCTCACACTGGGCATTTGTTTTGACACATCTTTGCCTAGGATTATATGCGGTCACACACAAATATTTGCCAGGTTTCTTTCAGCCCTCCAATGCATCAATATCACGATGGGAAGGTTGCGAGTTCGACACCCACATAGGGCAAGTGAGTAGGCTGTTAGGTGGCTGTGAGTAGTTCTGGTTAGAAGGTCGTTGGTGCTAATATATTAACAGGCTTTTTAGATAGCACTTTGAGGGACTGCTGAACCTGACCAAAAAGTTCCTCCGTGGAGCTCTTGCCAGCCTCATCTTGGCAAGTAGTTCTATCTTGGCAGGTCGATCTTCTAGGAGGGATTTGTAGCCTATGATGTAGAAATCCGAAGGGGGGTGATTAGGAGCAGCGGCCTGACTAATCTGATCCTAATTGCAACATCCTTTTTCGAAAAAGGGAAAAACACAGCTGTCATGATTTTGCAAAAGTTCTGCTGGTTGTTCAGCCTGACAGCAGCAGGAAGGAAGGATTTGCAGTACCTCTCCTTCACACACTGGATGAACCCGGGAAGAGTCTAGACTAAGAGCACTTAAGAAACAAACTGAATAGCGGCCCAAGGAATGAAGCTGCTTCGCCCGGACAAAGGAAACCGGGGCACCCTCCCAGAGCCAGACTCAGGAGAGGAGCTCGTCGGCAAGCGTCTGGTGGCCCGGGCCTTCGCCCATGGTGCCCGGCCTTTTTGGAAAAAAGGACCCACACAGCTGTGACGATTTCACAAGCAAGTGGATCTTGAATTATCTGCGGTCACAAACACATTTTTTGTCAGTAAGTTTCTTCAGCCCGCCAATGCATCAATATCATGATATGAAGGTTGTGAGTTTGACTCCACATAGGGAAAGTGAGTAGACTGATTATGAAAAAGGCCAATCGGTACATTTTGTCTCCTCCTATGAAACGCCACCTTAACGTGGTGGAGGAGTTTGAGTGGCTCACTGATCCTGGGAGCTATGTTGTCCGGGGCATCAGCCCCTGGTAGTCTCTCCCAAGGCAAACAGGTCTCGGGGGAGAGCCCAGACTAAGAGCGGTTCAATAAACCCTGATGATAAGCAGCCCACGGACTGAAGCTACCTTGCCCGGACAAGGGAAACCGGGGCACCCTCCCGGAGCCAGACCCAGGAGGGGAGCTCGTCGGCGAGCGTCTGGTGGCCGGGCTTTCTCCCATGGGGCCCGGTCGGGCTTAGCCCGAAAAAACATCATGGAGCAGCAGTCACCCTGTGGACCCACCACCCGCAGGGAGAATTATCGGGGTCGGGTGCTATGTAGACCGGGCGGCGGGCCAGGCGGGAGACCTGGGCGGGCCGATCGCCGGTGGCACAGACTAGCTCTAGGGACGTGGAACGTCACCTCACTAGCGGAGAAAGAGCCGGAGCTGGTGCAGGAGGCGGAGCGGTACGAGCTAGATATAGTTGGGCTCACCTCCACGCACAGCATGGGCTCTGGAACCAAGCTCCTGGAGAAGGGTTGGACTTTGTCCTTTTCTGGAGTTGCCCAGGGTGAGAGGCGCCGGGCGGGAGTGGGGATACTCACGAGCCCCCGGCTGAGCGCCGCTGTGTTGGAGTTTTCCCCGGGGAACAAGAGGGTCGCCTCCCTGCGCCTACGAGTTGCGGGGAGTAAGGCTCTGACTGTTGTTTGTGCTTATGCACCCAACAGCATTTCGGAGTATCCGGCCTTCTTGGAGTCGGTGGGAGGGGTAGATCTTCTAGGAGGGATTTGTAGCCTATGATGTAGAAATCCGAAGGGGGGTGATTAGGAGCAGCGGCCTGACTAATCTGATCCTAATTGGTGCTTTTTTGTTGGACTTATGTGCTCGTCACTGGTCATAACAAACGCCATGTTCAAGTACAGGGCTATTTATAAGTGTACATGGTACCAGAATAACCAAGGCCAAAGATCGATGATCAACTTTGTGGTCGGATCATCAGAACTTTGGTCGAATGTCTTGGACGCCCCGGGGAAGAGAATAGCAGAGCTGTCTACTGATAGTCACTACCTGGTATGGAGTTGAATGTGACAGCTGGGGAGGCTGCTGGAACAACCTGGTAATAGAGAATAGCAGAGTGCAATACTTATGTGCAATACCCTAAAACATACATTCCTATCCCCTAATATCAATAATCTGCATGATCTCTATTGTCATCTATTGTCGTGCACAGCGGCAGTGGAGGAGTAAAAAGGGGGTTACTCCAGGATCGTTGCCCTGGAAGCCTGTGCACCGTGACACTGTCGTCAACTGCGCCGCACGGTCACGCGGCACCCCGTTCGTGCCTCGGATGACCTCCCCGGAGAGAAACCTGGTTTTTAATTAGCGTTAGGAATATTCTAACCCAACCAGGTAAAGTGTACACCGTCGTTATTTATTCATAGCTATAACGGCCGGATAGGGATCGGATCAAACACTCAGACTTAATACTTTGTGACAAACCCTGAAGCCTGTAGACAACCTGTAGACAAAAAGAAGTCCGACTGAAAGTCAGGGGTCCCCCCAGTGGTATTTCTCTCCTTTCAAAGCCAAATGTGTGCAGGGAATAAGTGTGTCCGTATCAGTTTGTGTAGCCGTGGGGATGTAGCTCAACTCACCTCAGGGGCTGATGACGACGTCAGTCGGAACTGATGAAGTGATGGCTCAGAAAAGGCTGGAAAACGACTTCATTCATTAATTAAACTGCAATGCAGTATGTATTTATTTATTTAACACAAGAGTGAAAAAGGATTAACAAATAAGTGAAATTCTAGCTAATGCGTAAAGTGTTCGCCACAAAGTGCGGAGATTTGAAAAATCAATATCTGACGGGCTGTATCGGTTTAGAAAACCAAAACGAAGACCTCTCCTTTAACTTTTGACCGTCCGGGGGATAAGCTGGGCCCCATCCTCCTCCTTCCCAGGCTGCAGTGACCTTATCCTCAGGGACCCATATCTCCCCCTTTCTTAATCTTTGGGAGAAGCTCCTTAATTTATGACTTGAATTGTTTGATATCAATTTTCACAGAAACTCCGGACTCAGTTGGCAACACCTGCTCATACAGCTTAAGACAATCAAGGATACAACAGTGACCTCTCAATAGTACACATCAGTACAAGACTTAAAAAAGAATGGCATTGTAGTACAGAGTATATCAAATACATACATCACACATAGATTATATTCTAGAGTGCACACACTATATAGAGACTCTACCACCAAGTCAGCTGCTCCCGTTATGCGGTCTGCAGCGTAAAAACACCTTAATCATAGAACTCTCAATATAAGAAATAGAATATCTGTTCCAGAGATGGGTAATCGATACTGCAGAGACCAGTAAGTATATAGACACTTCCTTGTTCTGCTGCCCGGGAATATGTGTATGCTGGGACGCTTGAGCCGGCGACCGGCCAGCACCCCCGACGTGAAGGCGGAACGAGGACCCATCGCTGCTTGCAGCTTTAATGGTATATTTGTTACTGGTTAAGAGTAAATAAAGATCAAACACAGCAAAAATTGAATTTTCAGGTTCGCCTAGAAAAGAAAAGCACTTTCAGGATGATTATCTCCTGGAAGGATGCAGAGCAAAGGTCAACCACAGAGATCATAGCACTCTATTGGAACAGTCTCTCACTGTATTTATTACTTTAAATTTTTCTCATAATTACTAAAATATCATATTATAATGAGCTTTATAAATCGGTATTGTAAATTAATATTTGATTATTATTTCTGCAGAAAATAAAAACTTGTCTGTTGGATCATAAAGTTGACACACACACACATGTTGTTGTGTCTTGGACATCTTCTTCTTCTGGTCTTTTAAAAGTCTTCTGCTGTGTGGTCGACTAAATCAAATCCAGGTGGAGTCCGTCTCCAGATGGATCATCAGCACTCAGCTGATCACTTCCATCTGAGGAGAGAAGAAGACAACATAAGAGATGGATCGGTGTCTCCAGAGACTCCCTTCATCAGGAGGAAGGGTAGCAGGGCCTCCAGGCGGTGCAGCTTCCTCTCAGCTCTCATGTTAACCTCCACTGAGCTCCAAGCTCACACACCTGCAGCCCCTTTGGGTCGTCCAGGCTGAGTCTTTGCTGAGGGTCCTGAACGCATCACGACTGCAGAACCAGAGAGGTGTTCACTGCTCGCTGTACAGATGGATTCAACTCTTTTCTGCTGCGTTCACAACAAACGCAAAGCCACGCGACTTCATACAGAGTCAAAGCAAAGAAGGACTAAAAGGACAACATGTGAATGGACATATTTCGACACGAGTGAGAACGTGACGTGACGCTGCGTCTATAAAGCCAATCGGTGTTGAGATGCTCCTGCTTCGTCTCTGACGTCCTGACGTTGAAAAGAAAGCACAGCTGGAGGCGTTCCCTACGAGGCCTTGTATTAGTCCAGAGACCAGATGGAACTGGGTCCCTTCCCCAGAGTCTTTGTGCTTTCTCTCCTCACAGGTTCTCTGTGTCGTGTTGCCTCTGGACCCTGGTCCTGCCTCCTGCTGGGGTCCTGCCCGACCCCTCCTGCTACTATCATTGGTATGTGTAGGTACATGCAATTAGTATAGCCACAACCATCTGGTCACATGACATCTATTGTACTTCTGGTCACATGACATCTATTGTTCATCTGGTCACATGACATCTATTGTTCATCTGGTCACATGACATCTATTGTTCATCTGGTCACATGACATCTATTGTACTTCTGGTCACATGACATCTATTGTACTTCTGGTCACATGACATCTATTGTTCATCTGGTCACATGACATCTATTGTACTTCTGGTCACATGACATCTATTGTACTTCTGGTCACATGACATCTATTGTTCATCTGGTCACATGACATCTATTGTTCATCTGGTCACATGACATCTATTGTACTTCTGGTCACATGACATCTATTGTTCATCTGGTCACATGACATCTATTGTACTTCTGGTCACATGACATCTATTGTACTTCTGGTCACATGACATCTATTGTTCATCTGGTCACATGACATCTATTGTACTTCTGGTCACATGACATCTATTGTACTTCTGGTCACATGACATCTATTGTACTTCTGGTCACATGACATCTATTGTACTTCTGGTCACATGACATCTATTGTACTTCTAGTCACATGACATCTATTGTTCATCTGGTCACATGACATCTATTGTACTTCTGGTCACATGACATCTATTGTTCATCTGGTCACATGACATCTATTGTTCATCTGGTCACATGACATCTATTGTACTTCTGGTCACATGACATCTATTGTTCATCTGGTCACATGACATCTATTGTACTTCTGGTCACATGACATCTATTGTTCATCTGGTCACATGACATCTATTGTTCATCTGGTCACATGACATCTATTGTACTTCTAGTCACATGACATCTATTGTTCATCTGGTCACATGACATCTAGTGTTCATCTGGTCACATGACATCTAGTGTTCATCTGGTCACATGACATCTATTGTACTTCTGGTCACATGACATCTATTGTTCATCTGGTCACATGACATCTATTGTACTTCTGGTCACATGACATCTAGTGTTCATCTGGTCACATGACATCTATTGTACTTCTAGTCACATGACATCTATTGTTCATCTGGTCACATGACATCTATTGTTCATCTGGTCACATGACATCTATTGTTCATCTGGTCACATGACATCTATTGTACTTCTGGTCACATGACATCCTGATAGATCCTCCTCCGTCGTTAACCCTTTTCTCCCCATGTTGGAGAGTTGTTCATGATGTGAAAGTCAGAGGATGTCATATGTGTACATATTGTAAATCCCTCTGAGGAGAGTTTTGTGATTTGGGGCTATATATATATATATATATATATATATATATATATATATATATATATATATAGAGAGAGAGAATATATAATAAATAGCCCCAAATCACAAAACTCTCCTCAGAGGGATTTACAATATGTACAATCTGTGTGTGTGTATATATATATATATATATATATATATATATATATAACAACTTTTAGTTTTGCACCCGTGGGCCACATGGGTTATCAATTGAAGACACCAGAGGTATTACTGTTATCCAGGAGACGCTCAGTTACAATACCGCTTCCCACCACTTGGTGGCGGTAATGCGTCAGTCAGTTGTTTTACAAGCTCTGATAGGCAGAAGAAGACACTCAGTAGCGAAAGTTATGTATTTAAAACGAAAAAATTAAGATGAAAGTGGTGATAAAACCCCCAAAAGTCTAAATGTTTTGCCAGAGTACAATCCCGACTTCCCTAAGTAGAGCTTTGTTAACGGAGGGCACGAGGCAGAGCCAGAGCCCTGTGTGTGTATTATTTTATTTTATTTACAGTTTATTTCATTTGAAACTTATTATTTTGAATGTGTCCATTTTACTACCACATATTTATTTATCAAATTTCAATTTCTCCATTTTATTGAGTCTCTCCTTTGGTTCTCTAGTAAAATCTATTTCTTTGTTAATAAGCCTTTACATTAGTTATTGTATTAGCTTGATTTGTTCCATGAATTGTTCGCCTTTTGGGCGTCTTGTTGTTGTTGTTGTGCAGGTTTACATACACGTGATAAACAAATGTCCTTGTGATCACATTGTGTCATGTTTTTACTTGTTCAACTGTAAGTGGATTTGATTTAGTTATTGAATACAAATCAAATGAAGGGAGATCAATTAATTAAACGGTGTTACTCTTCGAATGGGCCCCGAGGTCAAGAAGGTTAAGAACCCTGGTCTATGGGACGTTATGTGGAGTGTTTATGGAGCAGCTACAACGTTAGCTTAGCATTGATCGAGCCAGACTCCATTCAGAAAACTAATATTTTAAAAGTTGTTTTCTTGTCGTCTTGTGGACAAAATTAAGAAAACATGAATTTAGACTTTTCTTGAATCTGCTTCATTTTTACCCGTTCATTGTAATTCAATCACAGCTGAATCTGTATTTTGGGTTCTTACAGCTGCAGTAAACCAGATCCAGAGAATTCATTCTCCAGATGATGTCATGAACCAGACGTGATGAAGTTTGGTTTCCAGGATCTCTGGAACCTGCTCAACATGAACAAAGCAGCACTAGTGGACTGATGATTGGCTCCGTGGAGGAAAAGACTGAGCAATAAAACACCAGATAATGTTCTTGGTTACTAAATGTAATGCTGGTTCTATGAAGTGAGAGCCAGTGGTGTGCAGGCTTCAGTCAGACTGATCTCACATCTTTAACGGAGATGATCAATAGTTTGATAGTTTGATGAATGAGGACCGCTATCTCTAAATACCTCGTGATGCCGTCAGCTGGGATCCAGCTTCACTTCCTGTAGACGTGAACAACAACAACAACAACACAAGGACTCAAACCCTCTACTGACCTCAGAGTCTCCAGTCTACAATGTGGACTCTCCAGAAAACCACTCAGCAGCTTCACTCCTGAATCCTGCAGCTGGTTTCCTCTCAGATCCAGTTCTCTCAGACTGGAGGGGTTTGACTTCAGAGCTGATCCCAGAGAAGAACAGCCTTCATCTGAGATCTGACACCATGACAGACTGAAAACACACAAAACAACAGAGTTTATCATATCAATACACAATGAATCATTATTTACATCATCAACATGAGTGTCTTTCATGTTGGTTTACTCATCAATACTCTATGAGTCTCTCTGAGTGACATTGTGGAGGAGAAGGACAGGGGGCCCCTGACCCTTTGACCCCTAAACCTTTGGCCCCTGACCTTTTAGCCCCTGACCCTTGGGCCCCTGACTCTTGGACCCTGACCCTTTAGCCCCTGACTCTTTGGCCCCTGATCCTTTGGGCCCCTGACCCTTTGGCCCCTGGCTCTTTGGCCCCTGGCCGTTGGGCCCCTGACTCTTTGGCCCCTGATCCTTTTGGCCCCTGACACTTGGGCCCCTGACTCTTTGGCCCCTGATCCTTTTGGCCCCTGACTCTTTGGCCCCTGACCCTTTGGCCCCTGACCTTTTGAGCCCCTGACTCTTTGGCCCCTGACTCTTTGGCCCCTGACCCTTGGGCCCCTGGCTCTTTGGCCCCTGACTCTTTGGCCCCTGATCCTTTGGCCCCTGACCCTTTGGCCCCTGACCCTTTGGCCCCTGATCCTTTGGCCCCTGGCTCTTTGGCCCCTGGCTCTGACCCAGTAGACCTGTTCAGTAGTCCACCAGCAGCATGAATCCACACCAGTTGTACATTTCATGATTGTAGAGGATGACATGCAGACAACGAGGCAGCTGATGTGAAGTGGAACATATGACCAGGAAATGTAACACGTGATGATCAATACGTAGACCAATCAGATAGTTATTGATTAAACATGAAGGTGCTACACTAGCAGCAGACAGTGAACCCACCTCAGAGTCTCCAGACTACAATGTGGACTCTCCAGAAAACCACTCAGCAGCTTCACTCCTGAATCCTGCAGCTTGTTTCTACTCAGATCCAGTTCTCTCAGACTGGAGGGGTTTGACTTCAGAGCTGATCCCAGAGAAGAACAGCCTTCATCTGAGATCTCACACCATGACAGACTGAAAACACACAAAACAACAGAGTTTATCATATCAATACACAATGAATCATTATTTACATCATCAACATGAGTGTCTTTCATGTTGTTTCCTCTTCTTTTGTAAACAGACATGTTGTTAAAATCATGTCACTAAGAAGAAGAGAAGAAGACAGAAACAATGTGTTCATAATCAATCAGATGTGATCAGGTTTTAAAGGTTTCCTGCAGCTGGTAGCAGACGTGTAGAAGCAGCTCACGGCAGGAGGAGTCAGGACTTCACACAAGATTAACGTATCAGAATGATCATTAAACTAATATTTGATTCACAATGTATAAATGTTTGGTTCTTCAATGTGATTAAATAACTCTTTATAATGATGAACATTGACTCACTCAAGTATAGTATATATATATAATATTAATAAAGTATGGAACATATAGTTTACTCATCAATACTCTATGTGTCTCTCTGAGGGACATTCTGGAGGTGAAGGACAGGGGGCCCCTGTCCCTTTGACCCCCTGAATTTGGGCCCCTGAAACTTTGGGCCCTGACCCTTTGGCCCCTGACCTTTTGGCCCCTGTCCCTTTGGCCCCTGAACCCTTGGTCCCCTAACCCTTTGGCCCCTGATCCTTTGGCCTCTGCCACTTTGGGCACCTGACCCTTTGGCCCCTGATCCCCATGGCCCCTGACCTTTTGGCCCCTGACTATTTGGCCCCCAATCCTTTTGGCCCCTGACCCTTGGGCCCCTGACTCTTTGGCCCCTGATCCTTTGGCCCCTGATCCTTTTGGCCCCTAACCCTTGGGCCCCTGACCCTTTGGCCCCTGACCCTTGGGCCCCTGGCTCTTTGGCCCCTGACTCTTTGGCCCCTGACCCTTGGGCACCTGACCCTTTGGCCCCTGATCCCCATGGCCCCTGACCTTTTGGCCCCTGACGCTTTGGCCCCTGACTATTTGGCCCCCAATCCTTTTGGCCCCTGACCCTTGGGCCCCTGACTCTTTGGCCCCTGATCCTTTTGGCCCCTAACCCTTGGGCCCCTGTCCCTTTGGCCCCTGACCTTTTGGGCCCTGAAACGTTGGCCCCTGACCCTTGGGCCCCTTGCTCTTTGGCCCCTGATCCTTTGGCCCCTGGCTCTTTGGCCCCTGGCTCTGACCCAGTAGACCTGTTCAGTAGTCCACCAGCAGCATGAATCCACACCAGTTGTACATTTCATGATTGTAGAGGATGACATGCAGACAACGAGGCAGCTGATGTGAAGTGGAACATATGACCAGGAAATGTAACACGTGATGATCAATACGTAGACCAATCAGATAGTTATTGATTAAACATGAAGGTGCTACACTAGCAGCAGACAGTGAACCCACCTCAGAGTCTCCAGACTACAATGTGGACTCTCCAGAAAACCACTCAGCAGCTTCACTCCTGAATCCTGCAGCTTGTTTCTACTCAGATCCAGTTCTCTCAGACTGGAGGGGTTTGACTTCAGAGCTGATCCCAGAGAAGAACAGCCTTCAACTGAGATCTGACAGTCTGAGAGACTGAAAACACACAAAACAACAGAGTTTATCATATCAATACACAATGAATCATTATTTACATCATCAACATGAGTGTCTTTCATGTTGTTTCCTCTTCTTTTGTAAACAGACATGTTGTTAAAATCATGTCACTAAGAAGAAGAGAAGAAGACAGAAACAATGTGTTCATAATCAATCAGATGTGATCAGGTTTTAAAGGTTTCCTGCAGCTGGTAGCAGACGTGTAGAAGCAGCTCACGGCAGGAGGAGTCAGGACTTCACACAAGATTAACGTATCAGAATGATCATTAAACTAATATTTGATTCACAATGTATAAATGTTTGGTTCTTCAATGTGATTAAATAACTCTTTATAATGATGAACATTGACTCACTCAAGTATAGTATATATATAATATTAATAAAGTATGGAACATATAGTTTACTCATCAATACTCTATGTGTCTCTCTGAGGGACATTCTGGAGGTGAAGGACAGGGGGCCCCTGTCCCTTTGACCCCCTGAATTTGGGCCCCTGAAACTTTGGGCCCTGACCCTTTGGCCCCTGACCTTTTGGCCCCTGTCCCTTTGGCCCCTGTCCCTTTGGCCCCTGAACCCTTGGTCCCCTAACCCTTTGGCCCCTGATCCTTTGGCCTCTGCCACTTTGGGCACCTGACCCTTTGGCCCCTGATCCCCATGGCCCCTGACCTTTTGGCCCCTGACCTTTTGGCCCCTGACCTTTTGGCCCCTGACTATTTGGCCCCAAATCCTTTTGGCCCCTGACCCTTGGGCCCCTGACTCTTTGGCCCCTGATCCTTTGGCCCCTGATCCTTTTGGCCCCTAACCCTTGGGCCCCTGACCCTTTGGCCCCTGACCCTTGGGCCCCTGGCTCTTTGGCCCCTGACTCTTTGGCCCCTGACCCTTGGGCCCCTGACCCTTTGGCCCCTGACCTTTTGGGCCCCTGACCCTTTGGCCCCTGACCCTTTGGCCCCTGGCTCTTTGGCCCCTGGCTCTGACCCAGTAGACCTGTTCAGTAGTCCACCAGCAGCATGAATCCACACCAGTTGTACATTTCATGATTGTAGAGGATGACATGCAGACAACGAGGCAGCTGATGTGAAGTGGAACATATGACCAGGAAATGTAACACGTGATGATCAATACGTAGACCAATCAGATAGTTATTGATTAAACATGAAGGTGCTACACTAGCAGCAGACAGTGAACCCACCTCAGAGTCTCCAGACTACAATGTGGACTCTCCAGAAAACCACTCAGCAGCTTCACTCCTGAATCCTGCAGCTGGTTTCCACTCAGATCCAGTTTTCTCAGACTGGAGGGGTTTGACTTCAGAGCTGATCCCAGAGAAGAACAGCCTTCAACTGAGATCTGACACCATGACAGACTGAAAACACACAAAACAACAGAGTTTATCATATCAATACACAATGAATCATTATTTACATCATCAACATGAGTGTCTTTCATGTTGTTTCCTCTTCTTTTGTAAACAGACATGTTGTTAAAATCATGTCACTAAGAAGAAGAGAAGAAGACAGAAACAATGTGTTCATAATCAATCAGATGTGATCAGGTTTTAAAGGTTTCCTGCAGCTGGTAGCAGACGTGTAGAAGCAGCTCACGGCAGGAGGAGTCAGGACTTCACACAAGATTAACGTATCAGAATGATCATTAAACTAATATTTGATTCACAATGTATAAATGTTTGGTTCTTCAATGTGATTAAATAACTCTTTATAATGATGAACATTGACTCACTCAAGTATAGTATATATATAATATTAATAAAGTATGGAACATATAGTTTACTCATCAATACTCTATGTGTCTCTCTGAGGGACATTCTGGAGGTGAAGGACAGGGGGCCCCTGTCCCTTTGACCCCCTGAATTTGGGCCCCTGAAACTTTGGGCCCTGACCCTTTGGCCCCTGACCTTTTGGCCCCTGTCCCTTTGGCCCCTGAACCCTTGGTCCCCTAACCCTTTGGCCCCTGATCCTTTGGCCTCTGCCACTTTGGGCACCTGACCCTTTGGCCCCTGATCCCCATGGCCCCTGACCTTTTGGCCCCTGACCTTTTGGCCCCTGACGCTTTGGCCCCTGACCTTTTGGCCCCTGACGCTTTGGCCCCTGACTATTTGGCCCCCAATCCTTTTGGCCCCTGACCCTTGGGCCCCTGACTCTTTGGCCCCTGATCCTTTGGCCCCTGATCCTTTTGGCCCCTAACCCTTGGGCCCCTGTCCCTTTGGCCCCTGACCTTTTTGGCCCCTGAAACTTTGGCCCCTGACCCTTGGAACCCTGGCTCTTTGGCCCCTGTCCCTTGGTCCCCTAACCCTTTGGCCCCTGACCCTTTGGCCCCTGATCCTTTGGGCCCCTGTCCCTTTGGCCCCTGACCCTTTGGCCCCTGACCCTTGGGCCCCTGTCCCTTGGGCCCCTGGCTCTTTGGCCCCTGACTCTTTGGCCCCTGATCCTTTGGCCCCTGACCCTTTGGCCCCTGACTCTTTGGCCCCTGACCCTTTGGCCCCTGACCCTTTGGCCCCTGATCCTTTGGCCCCTGGCTCTTTGGCCCCTGGCTCTGACCCAGTAGACCTGTTCAGTAGTCCACCAGCAGCATGAATCCACACCAGTTGTACATTTCATGATTGTAGAGGATGACATGCAGACAACGAGGCAGCTGATGTGAAGTGGAACATATGACCAGGAAATGTAACACGTGATGATCAATACGTAGACCAATCAGATAGTTATTGATTAAACATGAAGGTGCTACACTAGCAGCAGACAGTGAACCCACCTCAGAGTCTCCAGACTACAATGTGGACTCTCCAGAAAACCACTCAGCAGCTTCACTCCTGAATCCTGCAGCTGGTTTTCACTCAGATCCAGTTTTCTCAGACTGGAGGGGTTTGACTTCAGAGCTGATCCCAGAGAAGAACAGCCTTCAACTGAGATCTGACACCATGACAGACTGAAAACACACAAAACAACAGAGTTTATCATATCAATACACAATGAATCATTATTTACATCATCAACATGAGTGTCTTTCATGTTGTTTCCTCTTCTTTTGTAAACAGACATGTTGTTAAAATCATGTCACTAAGAAGAAGAGAAGAAGACAGAAACAATGTGTTCATAATCAATCAGATGTGATCAGGTTTTAAAGGTTTCCTGCAGCTGGTAGCAGACGTGTAGAAGCAGCTCACGGCAGGAGGAGTCAGGACTTCACACAAGATTAACGTATCAGAATGATCATTAAACTAATATTTGATTCACAATGTATAAATGTTTGGTTCTTCAATGTGATTAAATAACTCTTTATAATGATGAACATTGACTCACTCAAGTATAGTATATATATAATATTAATAAAGTATGGAACATATAGTTTACTCATCAATACTCTATGTGTCTCTCTGAGGGACATTCTGGAGGTGAAGGACAGGGGGCCCCTGTCCCTTTGACCCCCTGAATTTGGGCCCCTGAAACTTTGGGCCCTGACCCTTTGGCCCCTGACCTTTTGGCCCCTGTCCCTTTGGCCCCTGAACCCTTGGTCCCCTAACCCTTTGGCCCCTGATCCTTTGGCCTCTGCCACTTTGGGCACCTGACCCTTTGGCCCCTGATCCCCATGGCCCCTGACCTTTTGGCCCCTGACTATTTGGCCCCCAATCCTTTTGGCCCCTGACCCTTGGGCCCCTGACTCTTTGGCCCCTGATCCTTTGGCCCCTGATCCTTTTGGCCCCTAACCCTTGGGCCCCTGACCCTTTGGCCCCTGACCCTTGGGCCCCTGGCTCTTTGGCCCCTGACTCTTTGGCCCCTGACCCTTGGGCCCCTGACCCTTTGGCCCCTGACCTTTTGGGCCCCTGACCCTTTGGCCCCTGACCCTTTGGCCCCTGGCTCTTTGGCCCCTGGCTCTGACCCAGTAGACCTGTTCAGTAGTCCACCAGCAGCATGAATCCACACCAGTTGTACATTTCATGATTGTAGAGGATGACATGCAGACAACGAGGCAGCTGATGTGAAGTGGAACATATGACCAGGAAATGTAACACGTGATGATCAATACGTAGACCAATCAGATAGTTATTGATTAAACATGAAGGTGCTACACTAGCAGCAGACAGTGAACCCACCTCAGAGTCTCCAGACTACAATGTGGACTCTCCAGAAAACCACTCAGCAGCTTCACTCCTGAATCCTGCAGCTTGTTTCCTCTCAGATCCAGTTTTCTCAGACTGGAGGGGTTTGACTTCAGAGCTGATCCCAGAGAAGAACAGCCTTCAACTGAGATCTGACACCATGACAGACTGAAAACACACAAAACAACAGAGTTTATCATATCAATACACAATGAATCATTATTTACATCATCAACATGAGTGTCTTTCATGTTGTTTCCTCTTCTTTTGTAAACAGACATGTTGTTAAAATCATGTCACTAAGAAGAAGAGAAGAAGACAGAAACAATGTGTTCATAATCAATCAGATGTGATCAGGTTTTAAAGGTTTCCTGCAGCTGGTAGCAGACGTGTAGAAGCAGCTCACGGCAGGAGGAGTCAGGACTTCACACAAGATTAACGTATCAGAATGATCATTAAACTAATATTTGATTCACAATGTATAAATGTTTGGTTCTTCAATGTGATTAAATAACTCTTTATAATGATGAACATTGACTCACTCAAGTATAGTATATATATAATATTAATAAAGTATGGAACATATAGTTTACTCATCAATACTCTGTGTCTCTCTGAGGGACATTCTGGAGGTGAAGGACAGGGGGCCCCTGTCCCTTTGACCCCCTGAATTTGGGCCCCTGAAACTTTGGGCCCTGACCCTTTGGCCCCTGACCTTTTGGCCCCTGTCCCTTTGGCCCCTGAACCCTTGGTCCCCTAACCCTTTGGCCCCTGATCCTTTGGCCTCTGCCACTTTGGGCACCTGACCCTTTGGCCCCTGATCCCCATGGCCCCTGACCTTTTGGCCCCTGACTATTTGGCCCCCAATCCTTTTGGCCCCTGACCCTTGGGCCCCTGACTCTTTGGCCCCTGATCCTTTGGCCCCTGATCCTTTTGGCCCCTAACCCTTGGGCCCCTGACCCTTTGGCCCCTGACCCTTGGGCCCCTGGCTCTTTGGCCCCTGACTCTTTGGCCCCTGACCCTTGGGCACCTGACCCTTTGGCCCCTGATCCCCATGGCCCCTGACCTTTTGGCCCCTGACGCTTTGGCCCCTGACTATTTGGCCCCCAATCCTTTTGGCCCCTGACCCTTGGGCCCCTGACTCTTTGGCCCCTGATCCTTTTGGCCCCTAACCCTTGGGCCCCTGTCCCTTTGGCCCCTGACCTTTTGGGCCCTGAAACGTTGGCCCCTGACCCTTGGGCCCCTTGCTCTTTGGCCCCTGATCCTTTGGCCCCTGGCTCTTTGGCCCCTGGCTCTGACCCAGTAGACCTGTTCAGTAGTCCACCAGCAGCATGAATCCACACCAGTTGTACATTTCATGATTGTAGAGGATGACATGCAGACAACGAGGCAGCTGATGTGAAGTGGAACATATGACCAGGAAATGTAACACGTGATGATCAATACGTAGACCAATCAGATAGTTATTGATTAAACATGAAGGTGCTACACTAGCAGCAGACAGTGAACCCACCTCAGAGTCTCCAGACTACAATGTGGACTCTCCAGAAAACCACTCAGCAGCTTCACTCCTGAATCCTGCAGCTTGTTTCTACTCAGATCCAGTTTTCTCAGACTGGAGGGGTTTGACTTCAGAGCTGATCCCAGAGAAGAACAGCCTTCATCTGAGATCTGACAGTCTGAGAGACTGAAAACACACAAAACAACAGAGTTTATCATATCAATACACAATGAATCATTATTTACATCATCAACATGAGTGTCTTTCATGTTGTTTCCTCTTCTTTTGTAAACAGACATGTTGTTAAAATCATGTCACTAAGAAGAAGAGAAGAAGACAGAAACAATGTGTTCATAATCAATCAGATGTGATCAGGTTTTAAAGGTTTCCTGCAGCTGGTAGCAGACGTGTAGAAGCAGCTCACGGCAGGAGGAGTCAGGACTTCACACAAGATTAACGTATCAGAATGATCATTAAACTAATATTTGATTCACAATGTATAAATGTTTGGTTCTTCAATGTGATTAAATAACTCTTTATAATGATGAACATTGACTCACTCAAGTATAGTATATATATAATATTAATAAAGTATGGAACATATAGTTTACTCATCAATACTCTATGTGTCTCTCTGAGGGACATTCTGGAGGTGAAGGACAGGGGGCCCCTGACCCTTTGACCCCTGACTCTTGGACCCCTTTGGCCCCTGATCCTTTGGCCCCTGACTCTTGGACCCCTGACCCCTTTGGCCCCTGACACTTGGGCCCCTGACCCCTTGGGCCTTTGGCCCCTGACCCTTGGGCCCCTGAACCCTTTGGCCCCTGACCCTTTGGCCTCTGCCACTTTGGGCCCCTGACCCTTTGAACCCCTAACCTTTTGGCCCCTGTCCCTTTGGCCCCTGACCCCTTGGGCCTCTGACCCTTTGGCGGCTGACCCTTGGGCCCCTGATTCTTGGGCCCCTGACTCTTGGACCCTTTGGCCCCTGACACTTGGGCCCTTGGCCCTTTGGCCCCTGATCCTTTGGCCCCTGACCCTTTAGCCCCTGATCCTTTGGCCTCTCATCCTTTGGGCCCCTGATCCTTTGGCCCCTGACCCTTTGGCCCCTGGCCCTTTGGCCCCTGATCCTTTTGGCCCCTGACCCCTGAACCTTTGGCCCCTGGCCCTTTGGCCCCTGATCCTTTTGGCCCCTGACCCTTTGGCCCCTGACTCTTTGGACCCTGACCCTTGGGCCGTTGGCCCTCCTACCCTTTGGCCCCTGACCCCTTGGGCCTCTGACCCTTTGGCAACTGACCCTTGGGCCCCTGACTCTTGGACCCTTTGGCCCCTGACTCTTGGACCCTTTGGCCCCTGACACTTGGGCCCCTGGCCCTTTGGCCCCTGACCCTTTAGCCCCTGGCCCTTTGGCCCCTGATCCTTTGGCCTCTGACCCTTGGGCCCCTGATCCTTTGGGCCCCTGACCCTTTGGCCCCTGACTCTTTGGCCCCTGACCCTTGGGCCCCTGACTCTTTGGCCCCTGACTCTTTGGCCCCTGACCCTTTGGCCCCTGACTCTTTGGCCCCTGACCCTTGGGCCCCTGACCCTTGGGCCCCTGACTCTTTGGCCCCTGACTCTTTGGCCCCTGATCCTTTGGCCCCTGACCCTTTGGCCCCTGCCACTTTGGCCCCTGATCCTTTGGCCCCTGGCTCTTTGGCCCCTGGCTCTGACCCAGTAGACCTGTTCAGTAGTCCACCAGCAGCATGAATCCACACCAGTTGTACATTTCATGATTGTAGAGGATGACATGCAGACAACGAGGCAGCTGATGTGAAGTGGAACATATGACCAGGAAATGTAACACGTGATGATCAATACGTAGACCAATCAGATAGTTATTGATTAAACATGAAGGCCCTTGGGCCCTGACCCTTTGGCCCCTGACCTTTTGGCCCCTGTCCCTTTGGCCCCTGACTCTTGGACCCCTTTGGCCCCTGATCCTTTGGCCCCTGTCCCTTTGGCCCCTGACTCTTGGACCCCTGACCCTTTGGCCCCTGACACTTGGGCCCCTGACCCCTTGGGCCTTTGGCCCCTGACCCTTGGGCCCTGACCCTTTGGCCCCTGACCTTTTGGCCCCTGTCCCTTTGGCCCCTGACCCTTGGGCCCCTGACTCTTGGACCCCTGACCCTTTGGCCCCTGACCCCTTGGGCCTTTGGCCCCTGACCCTTGGGCTCCTGAACCCTTTGGCCCCTGACCCTTTGGCCCCTGATCGTTTGGCCTCTGACACTTTGGGGCCCTGACCCTTTGGCCCCTGTCCCTTGGTCCCCTAACACATTCAAACCCTGATTCCAGTGAAAGAAGTTCTTCCAGCTCTAACAAACTCAAAGCAGGACTTAAAGCGTCCTGGTTCCCTGAAAGCAGGAGGGCCAAAAGATCTTCATGTTGGTGGACAAGACATCCAACACTTCCCAGCAGGATAGTGGCCACTTCTCCATTCACAGCATTATTTCCAGATGCATATAAGCAGACACACCAGTAGACATTGTTCTCCCCCAGTAACATGTTGGGAACACCACCATGAACTCAGTCAGACACTTAAACCACTACATCATCTGTGGTAAACCACCTGATCCTGACCTGAGGTGTTCAAGTGCACAGTGTGGACTCTCCAGTCCAGCAGACAGCAGCTTCAGTCCTGAATCCTGCAGGTTGTTGTGACTCAGGTCCAGGTCTTTCAGACTAGAGGACTGGGAGCTGAGGACTGAGGACAGAGCTCCACAGCTTCTCTTTGAGAGTTTACAGCCACTCAGCCTAAGGGAGGAACGGGGATTAATACAAACAACATGTTCAAAGTAAAACATCAAACCCATTTAGTAATGATAATGTATCCGTACTGAGCTTTGTTGGAGGCTTTGACCACCGGCAGCAGCCTCAGAAGAGCCTCCTCTGAAGCAGAGTATTCCTTCAGGTCAAACACCTCCAGATCTTTTCCTGATGACAGTAAGATGAAGACCAGAGCTGACCACTGAGCAGGAGACAGTTTATCGATGGAGAGACGTCCTGATCTCAGGGACTGTTGGATCTCCTCCACCAGAGAACCATCATTCAGTTCATTCAGACAGTGGAACAGATTGATGCTTTTCTCTGGAGAATCATTCTCACTGATCTTCTTCTTGATGTACTGGACTGTTTCCTGATTGGTCCGTGAGCTACTTCCTGTCTGTGGCAGCAGACCTCGTAAGAGAATCTGATTGCTCTGCAGGGAAAGACCCAGGAGGAAGCGGAGGAACAAGTCCAGGTGTCCATTTCGACTCTGTGAGGCCTTGTCCACAGCACTCTGGTAGAGATATATTGGTTCAGGTTTGTATCTAAAGACTTTAGACCAAAGGGAGGTTGTTTGTTCTTCTGCCAGCAGGTTGACACCAGAGTTGATGAAGGTCAGATGGACATGAAGAGCAGCCAGAAACTCCTGAACACTCAGATGGACGAAGCAGAACACCTGGTCCTGGTACAGTCCTCTCTCCTCTCTGAAGATCTGTGTGAACACTCCTGAGTACACTGAGGCTGCTCGGATATCGATGCCACACTCTGTGAGGTCGGATTCATAGAAGATCAGGTTCCCTTTCTGCAGCTGATCAAAAGCCAGTTTTCCCAGAGACTTTGTCATCTTCCTGCTCTCTGGACTCCAGTGTGGATCCATCTCCGCTCCTCCATCATACTTGACCTTCTTTACTTTGGACTGAACCACCAGGAAGTGGATGTACATCTCGGTCAGGGTCTTGGGCAGCTCTCCTCCCTCTGTGGTCTTCAACACGTCCTCCAGAACTGTAGCAGTGATCCAGCAGAAGACTGGGATGTGGCACATGATGTGGAGGCTTCGGGAGGTCTTGATGTGGGAGATGATCCTGCTGGCCTGCTCCTCATCTCTGAACCTCTTCCCGAAGTAGTCCTCCTTCTGTGGGTCAGTGAACCCTCTGACCTCTGTCACCAAGCCAACACAGTCAGGAGGGATCTGATTGGCTGCTGCAGGTCGTGTGGTTATCCAGAGGCGAGCAGAGGGAAGCAGGTTCCCCCTGAAGAGGTTTGTGAGCAGCACATCCACTGAGGTGGACTCTGTGACATCAGTCAGGACCTCATTGTTGTGGAAGTCCAGAGGAAGTCGACACTCATCCAGACCATCAAAGATGAACACAACCGGGAACTCTTCAAACC
Source organism: Cyclopterus lumpus (assembly GCF_009769545.1). Lineage (NCBI taxonomy): Eukaryota > Metazoa > Chordata > Actinopteri > Perciformes > Cyclopteridae > Cyclopterus > Cyclopterus lumpus. Next base: position 12,066,043 of record NC_046967.1, read on the forward strand.
TGCAGATTGCTGCTTCTCTGGTTTCAGTGAAGAAGTGATGAACGAGTTCCACCAAGCTGAACTTCTTCTCTTTCAGCACATTCAGCTCTCTGAACGTGAATGGAAACGTGAACTGGATGTCCTGGTTGGCTTTGTCTTCAGCCCAGTCCAGAGTGAACTTCTGTGTTAGGACTGTTTTCCCAACGCCAGCCACTCCCTTTGTCATCACTGTTCTGATTGGTTCCTCTCCTCCAGACGAGGCTTTGAAGAGGTCTTCTTGTCCGATGGGGGTTTCTGGTCTGTGTGGTTTCCTGGATGCTGTTTCAATCTGTCTGACCTCGTGCTCCCCATTGACCTCTGCAGTCCCTCCCTCTGTGATGTAGAGCTCTGTGTAGATCTGGTTCAGGAGGGTTGGGTTTCCTGCTTTAGAGATGCCCTCAAACACACACTGGAACTTCTTCTTCAGGTTACATTTGAGTTTACGCTGACAAACTGCAGCAAGAAGTCCTGAATGAACACACAACAGAGAAGACCAATGAGTCAAAGAATAGACATCAACATGTCAGTTCCTCACAGAACGAGTCTATGAACATATTCTGGTCCATCTCTGGAGACATTAGTAAACGTCCCATTCATCCAGCATGTTAAACCTTCAGAGGAATCCTCTTACTGTTCTGCAGAAGGTCAGCCAGCTCCTCCTGCTTCATCCTCCTCAGGAAGTGCAGTGAGATCTTCAGAAATGCTCCTCTGCTGCTCCTCCTCTGCTCTTCATCCTCACCGTCCAACCCCTCCTCATCCTCCCTCTGACTGTCAAAGCATTCTGGGTAATCTGAACTCACAGCCTTCTGGATCTTCTTCAGCTCGTTCTTCACAAACGTGAGGATGTTCTCCTCCAGCAGCTGGAACAGAATATTATATGAATGACACAAACTAAAACCATGGAACCAAACATCAGATCCATGTTGGACCGACTGACCATCCACTGGTCTAAAGAGTGCAGCGTGGAGATGATTGACAACAGAATAGATGTACAGTAGATGGACAGACCATAAATATGGAGTCCAGGTGTGTTTGATGCTGCTGGGCAGACGGACCTCTGGGGCCCTCTGAGCTCTCCTGGTCCTCTCTGTGGAGGAGTCATGAACAATCAGCTCACATTGTGTTGGCACCACAGACTGTTTATTGGTCATGATTTTAAAACACAAATACGACAATAAGTTAAAGATGTTCTATCATGATTAATCATTTCATAGACCAGATGCTGAAGACTGTTTCATCTGTTTAAGAACTTACTCAGAAGAACGTTGTCCATCCCTGAAGTTAATAAAACCGCCTTTAGACCGATTACTCTTCAAGGACACACAGCTGGGTCCAGGAGACGTTTTCTCTCTGTGAACTGACAGAAACACTGACATGTACTCAACATCATCATCATCATCATCACTGATAGTAGTAAACACTGACATGTACTCATCATCATCATCATCCATCATCATGATCACTGATAGTAGTAAACACTGACATTTACTCATCATCATCTTCATCATCATCATCACTGAAACATAAAGGATTTAAATTTTCTTTTAACTGGTTTTATTTGACCATAAACGTTATTTTTATACCATTCAAACAGGTCACTAAATGGCAACAATGACACAACTTATTTATGGTTATTTATTTGTTGCTTATTCAAATCTCCAGATCTCTGAATGTAGACCCAGAACCCCTGCAGCTAGTCCCCAGACCTCTGAATGTAGACCCAGAACCCCTGCAGCTAGTCCCCAACCTCTGAATGTAGACACAGAACCCCTGCAGCTAGTCCCCAGATCTCTGAATGTAGACCCAGAACCCCTGCAGCTAGTCCCCAGACCTCTGAATGTAGACACAGAACCCTGCAGCTAGTCCCCAGACCTCTGTAGCTTGTACCCAGACCCCTTCAGCTAGTCCCCAGAACTCTGGCGCTATTCTAAAGACGTGTGCAGCTCTTCACAGTCACCTGTCTTAAGAAATCTGCAGCTATCAGAAAATCTGACCTCTCCTGATCGACTCTGTGGAGGAATTCGCTCACATTGTGTTTGCACCAGAGAGTGTTTACAGTTAATACATTACAATCAAAAACATAAAGACCAAAGGGCTAAATATATTGAGTACGGTCACGATTGATCATGAAAACAACACTGTGAATGATGCACGACCAATTCTGTGTTTCAGAACAGGTTGTCATCTGTTTCATCTGTTTTAAGAACTTACTCTGGGTCAGAAGAACGTCGTCCATCCCTGAAGTCAATAAAACCGCCTTTAGACCGATTACTCTTCAAGGACACACAGCTGGGTTCAGGTCCAGGTTCAGGTTCAGGTCCAGGGGACTTTAGTCTCTGATGGGTCCTACAACAGAGACCAGCAGGGAGGGGAATTCTGATTTTAATCTTCAGCCAGAGCAGCTGTTGGACAAACTAGCAGCTATGAACAAGAAAAGGATCAATACAGCAAAGTAGATTTAGACAAAGATTTCCTGAAAATGTGTGAGAGTGCTGAGAATCTGAAGATTATGATTAAAGAAGCTGTAATTATGTGACATGTGACGTTTAATCAACAAGGTTCACACAAAGAAGCTAATGCCAGACACAGAGATGCACATCTGTAACACATTATTATATTATTGTAGATTCACAGTTTAATGTACAAGTATAGAAAGAACAAAACACAAACAAAGTCATTAGGCTTAATTAACCACAGCTGAACTGACAGGAACACTGAGACCTGCTGTAAACTCACTGACCACCAGGGGGAGCTCTGTGATGTGTTCAAGTGCTCTCCGTTAATAAGACCGTCACACTGCTGTGTCCAGAGGGTTAACATGAGCACTTTGACCGTTGCCATGGACACAGCATGACATGTTGAACCTGCGATCCATCTCAGAGTTTGTCTAAAGAGCTCCAGTCAGCAACTTCATGTCAAATGTTAAGTCTGCTGCTTCAGGCAGTAAAACACACACATGATGTAATGTTCAGTAAATATAGAATACAAATAAATAAACTCTTCATAATGTAATGTTCAGTAAATATAGAATACAAATAAATAAGCTCTTCATAATGTAATGTTCAGTAAATATAGAATACAAATAAATAAGCTCTTAATAATGTAATGTTCAGTAAATATAGAATACAAATAAATAAACTCTTCATAATGTAATGTTCAGTAAATATAGAATACAAATAAATAAGCTCTTCACACAGCTCATGAAGCCGTCAGCTGGTCCTCTTCACACTCAGAGTCCCCATACAACTAGTCCCTAGAGTGATCATTCAGGATTGAAGGACACCAAACAAGTGAAAACAAGTACACTACGTGGCCCATGATCATGGCTCTGAGGAGGTTCAAAGAGTACTGATCCTCCAGGTGTGTTGGAGGTCTTTCCGTGACATGGAATGAGCACTGACTGGAAAGGCTAACTTTTCAAGAGAGAAGTTGTTCATGGGACTTGACGCTTGAACCATTCATTGGAGCCTTTAGATTAAAAATCCTTTTCCTCCAAAACATAAAGACATTACTTATATTTCTAAACAGGAAACTCATCTTTTCTCTTAAATGAATTGACAAGATTTATGTACGATATTTATATGAGTCTGTCATCTATACTGAAGTAATGCATTCTATGGAGTTTTAGATCATTGAGTGCAACTTGGAGAGCGTTAAAGGAACTTTGCAGGTTAGTGGGCAATACAACACAATATTGTATAATCAGCATCTAAATACAGTATGCATGGCAGTTAATTAAAGACTAACTAGTCCGAGACCTCTGTAAGTAGTCCCCAGACTGAAGCAACTATGAATGAAGACGGTGAAGGTGAAACAGGATCACAATGACCAGTGTTGAGTGTGATACCTTTTCATGTTGGGGATC
>NC_046967.1:12146572-12174072 GCF_009769545.1 Cyclopterus lumpus
CAGACAGACGGGTTCACCTGCAGCCCCCCTGATGGAGACAGACAGGCGGGTTCACCTGCAGCCCCGAGATGGAGACAGACAGACGGTGTTCACCTGCAGCCCCCTGATGGAGACAGACAGACGGGTTCACCTGCAGCCCCCTGATGGAGACAGACAGACGGGTTCACCTGCAGCCCCCTGATGGAGGACAGACAGACGGGTTTCACCTGCAGCCCCCCTGATGGAGACAGGACAGACGGGTTCACCTGCAGCCCCCCTGATGGAGACAGACAGGCGGGTTCACCTGCAGCCCCGAGATGGAGACAGACAGACGGGTTCATGGCCATGGTCTCCCCTGTAGGGGATGTCCTAATGACTCAGGGGTAACATTGGCATGCAGAAGTCTTCAAGCCATGACTTTATAAAGCATGGGACAGTTTGACAAAGTACAGTTGAGTTACAACCAAGTAAAATGGCCACCACACCACATCAAGCTTTTGATTACCTTTAATCCCTAAAATCTTTGATTTTGTAATGGGAATTTTATATTCTTAGTTGTATTTTATATTTTCTCTCAGTGAAGTGGCTTACAAACTCATATGTGCAAACTCTCTCTTCTCCTGCCAGTGGTAACCCTAACCCCTAGCCTGAGGGTTTACGAAGCACAATGGCACATACTAATCAATCAGGTGAGTGGATAGGTCATAAATTAAGGGCAGGACATAAACCTCTGACTGTTATGATTCCCACACTGATATATATATGTACATGTACATATATATATACACACACACATATATATATATGTACATGTATATATATATATATATATATATATATGTACATGTATATATATATATATATATATATATATATATATATATATGTACATGTATATATATATATATATATATATATATATGTATATATATATATATATATATATATATATACACATACACCCATGTATATAGCTCAGGTCCCTGGTTCCATCCCCGCTCTCTCCCCATAGTTGCATGTTGAAGTGTCCTTGAGCAAGGCACTGAACCCCCAGCTGCTCCCCGGGTGCTTCACTGCAGCCCACTGCTCCTTAATAACTAAGGAGGGGTCAAATGCAGAGAAGAATTTCCCCACGGGGATAAATAAAAGTGTACATTATTATATGTATGTATACACTTATGTACGTGTGTGTGTATATACAGTAAAAAGTACTTCATATTGTATTTGACTGTAGTCTCAATAGTACAGATTCAAAATGATCATTACTGTTTTGTCCTTTAATCCCAAATAATGTAAACTATAACTCACGCTTTTACTTTGAAATCCGCACCGGAAGTATCCCTACCGGAAGTATTCTTATGAGGAACGTGCGGTAGCTTTACAGCTGACGATTACGTAATACTTGTACAAGGAAACTTCATTTTAAATCCATTTTTATTCAGCTGATTTAAGAAAAACAAAGTATATCTGTAACTTCTTCTCGCGAGACTGAATTCAAAGTCCCGTTGGTTCCTTCCACGAGGAAAGAAGGAACGCGGACTAAAGACTTTCTGACGTTCTGTTCTCTTCACGGATCCTCCTCTGGACTCCTCTGAACTAGTTTCTGCTGGACCTGAAGGACCAGAGAGTCCTTCGAGAGTCCCTCCGTGAAAAGAGTCGCTCACCTACCTTCAGATGTGGAGAAGAAGAAGCTGCGACACACCAGCTGCCAAAGTGAAACTAAAGGGAGACGCGGAAGGGGCGGACTTTAGTTTAGACTCACTGTTTTATTAATATTATATATATATACATATATACATATATGTATATATATATATATATATATATATATATATTTATATTCACGCGGAAGGGGCGGACTTTAGTTTAGACTCACTGTTTTATTAATATTATATATATATACATATAACATATATATATATATATATATATATATATATATATATATATATATATATATATATATATATATATGTACGTGAAAAGAGTCGCTCACCTACCTTCAGATGTGGAGAAGAAGAAGCTGCGACACACCAGCTGCCAAAGTGAAACTAAAGGGAGACGCGGAAGGGGCGGACTTTAGTTTAGACTCACTGTTTTATTAATATTATATATATATACATATATACATATATGTATATATATATATATATATATATATATTCACGCGGAAGGGGCGGACTTTAGTTTAGACTCACTGTTTTATTAATATTATATATATATACATATATACATATATATATACATATATATATATATATATATATATATACATATATATATATATATATATATATGTATGTATATTCACGCGGAAGGGGCGGACTTTAGTTTAGACTCACTGTTTTATTAATATTATATATATATACATATATATATATATATATATACATATATATATATATATATATATATACATATATATATATATATATATATATATATGTATGTATATTCACGCGGAAGGGGCGGACTTTAGTTTAGACTCACTGTTTTATTAATATTATATATATATACATATATATATATATATATATACATATATATATATATATATATATATATATATATATATATATGTATGTATATTCACGCGGAAGGGGCGGACTTATAATTATATTCATTATATACAACTGTCCATCGCCGTGTCTACATGTAAAGATCTCCCTATGTTGGGGCTCTCGTCCTGTGGTTTGACCAACTGACTCAGCTCTGATAACCCCGTAGAGCCTCGTTAGCTGTATTCCTACGAGTCGTTTGGAGACGTCCTGCCTGATGTTCCTTAGAAATAAATGTTAACGTAATAAAGAAGTCTGTCGTGTATTGTAAGACTACGTCCAATGATTTACTAATGCTTAGTTGTCGACCATATATGGACCAGGAAGTTAAAGACGCTCCATGTGAAAATGTAGAAATAGGACACAACAAAGACTATCAGACTTTTGGCTTGTTGGTGATTTTAACTTTTGAGATTTTTCACATTTGATCTTTTCTTCAAATTTAATTTTTGCATCTTCTGTTTATGTAACCTTTAACTTTGTTATTGTAAAAACAAATAAAACAGGTTTGTATTTTGTACATTCCAACCAAAATCCAGTCATCTCGTCTGTGAATGTGTCTGCGTCATCTCCACCAGGTAAGAGAGCTCTTCTCCTAATTATAAAGAAATGACCAAAAGAGGACAAACTGTAGAACGCCACTTTATTGAAAACATGTACACACTTTAAATCCTCAAACAAAAGTGACATTTGTCTACTCGTCTGATTTAATATACCTGGATTAAGTCTATGCTTGTAAAAACTGAGACATCAGACTTCAGAATGAGAACATTACGTCGATAGTGAAAAACAAAAAGAACGAAAGCAAGCATGTATATGCATTATTATTAAGTATTTACAGCTCACAAGGGCGCATTCTTTTTAATATTCCAGCATCATAACAACAATCCCCAGATGCAATCCCTCTGAATTGATGATATGTGCTCCTAAATAAGATGACTCATGAGGGAAATCAGCAAGTTCAATGTTGTGTTGTGGACGGAGGCCTCGGCGTGTCCCACGGTCATTTCTGTCTGTTATTGATTCCTAAAAAATAACTTTATTTTCTTAAAACAAGTGAGAAAAGTGAGAAATCATCTTGTGTCAAGACGTTTGCTTGTTTTAAAGCTGCATCCATTAGTTCTTTGACCACTAGGGGGCAGTGGAAACCTTATCTGGCAAAGACGGAAGCGTAGCTGCTTATTTACAGGCAGCAGAGCAACATGAGCATTCATCTGTCCACGTGCTGCTGGAATAACAAGTGCAATATTTATTCTTCCTCTAGTTCAGATTAGGTCTCCAGCTAGTTGCTCAACGCCGCCGTGTTCACTAGCTAGTTGCTAAACGCTGCTGTGTTCACCAGCTAGTTGCTAAACGTTGCTGTGTTCACCAGCTAGTTGCTAATTGCTGCTGTGTTCACCAGCTAGTTGCTAAACGCTGCTGTGTTCACCAGCTAGTTGCTAAACGTTGCTGTGTTCACCAGCTAGTTGCTAATTGCTGCTGTGTTCACCAGCTAGTTGCTAAACGCTGCTGTGTTCACCAGCTAGTTGCTAAACGCTGCTGTGTTCACCAGCTAGTTGCTAATTGCTGCTGTGTTCACCAGCTAGTTGCTAAACGCTGCTGTGTTCACCAGCTAGTTGCTAATTGCTGCTGTGTTCACCAGCTAGTTGCTAAACGCTGCTGTGTTCACCAGCTAGTTGCTCAACGCCGCCGTGTTCACTAGCTAGTTGCTAAACGCTGCTGTGTTCACCAGCTAGTTGCTAAACGTTGCTGTGTTCACCAGCTAGTTGCTAAACGTTGCTGTGTTCACCAGCTAGTTGCTAAACGCTGCTGTGTTCACCAGCTAGTTGCTAAACGCTGCTGTGTTCACCAGCTAGTTGCTAAACGCTGCTGTGTTCACCGGCTAGTTGCTAAACGCTGCTGTGTTCACCAGCTAGTTGCTAAACGCTGCTGTGTTCACCAGCTAGTTGCTCAACGCTGCTGTGTTCACCAGCTAGTTGCTAAACGTTGCTGTGTTCACCAGATAGTTGCTAATTGCTGCTGTGTTCACCAGCTAGTTGCTAAACGCTGCTGTGTTCACCAGCTAGTTGCTCAACGCTGCTGTGTTCACCAGCTAGTTGCTCAACGCCGCTGTGTTCACCAGCTAGTTGCTCAACGTTACTGTGTTCCCCAGCTAGTTGCTCAACGCCGCTGTGTTCACCAGCTAGTTGCTCAACGTTGCTGTGTTCACCAGCTAGTTGCTCAACGCTGCTGTGTTCACCAGCTAGTTGCTCAACACTGCTGTGTTCACCAGCTAGTTGCTCAACGTTGCTGTGTTCACCAGCTAGTTGCTCAACGCTCCTATCTTCACCAGCTAGTTGCTCAACGCTGCTGTGTTCACCAGCTAGTTGGTCAACGCTGCTGTGTTCACCAGCTAGTTGCTCAACGTTGCTGTGTTCACCAGCTAGTTGCTCAACACTGCTGTGTTCACCAGCTAGTTGCTCAACGCTGCTGTGTTCACCAGCTAGTTGCTCAACACTGCTGTGTTCACCAGCTAGTTGCTCAACGTTGCTGTGTTCACCAGCTAGTTGCTCAACGCTCCTATCTTCACCAGCTAGTTGCTCAACGCTGCTGTGTTCACCAGCTAGTTGGTCAACGCTGCTGTGTTCACCAGCTAGTTACTCAACGCCGCTGTGTTCACCAGCTAGTTGCTCAACGCCGCTGGGTTCACCAGCTAGTTGGTCAACGCTGCTGTGTTCACCAGCTAGTTACTCAACGCCGCTGTGTTCACCAGCTAGTTGCTCAACGCCGCTGTGTTCACCAGCTAGTTGCTCAACGCTGCTGTGTTCACCAGCTAGTTGCTCAACGCTGCTGTGTTCACCAGCTAGTTGCTCAACGCTGCTGTGTTCACCAGCTAGTTGCTAAACGTTGCTGTGTTCACCAGCTAGTTGCTCAACGTTGCGTTCACCAACTAGTCGGTCAACACTGCTGTGTTCACCAGCTAGTTGCTCAACGCTGCTGTGTTCACCAGCTAGTTGCTCAACGCTGCTGTGTTCACCAGCTAGTTGCTAAACGCTGCTGTGTTCACCAACTAGTTGCTCAACGCTGCTGTGTTCACCAACTAGTTGGTCAACGCTGCTGTGTTCACCAGCTAGTTGCTAAACGCTGCTGTGTTCACCAACTAGTTGCTCAACGCTGCTGTGTTCACCAGCTAGTTGCTCAACGCTGCTGTGTTCACCAGCTAGTTGCTAAACGCTGCTGTGTTCACCAGCTAGTTGCTCAACGCTGCTGTGTTCACCAGCTAGTTGCTCAACGCTGCTGTGTTCACCAGCTAGTTGCTAAACGCTGCTGTGTTCACCAACTAGTTGCTAAACGCTGCTGTGTTCACCAGCTAGTTGCTAAACGCTGCTGTGTTCACCAACTAGTTGCTCAACGCTGCTGTGTTCACCAGCTAGTTGCTAAACGTTGCTGTGTTCACCAGCTAGTTGCTAAACGCTGCTGTGTTCACCAACTAGTTGCTCAACGCTGCTGTGTTCACCAGCTAGTTGCTAAACGTTGCTGTGTTCACCAGCTAGTTGCTGACTTCTATACGGACCCAAACTGAGCTGAAAGAGGCTAATTATCAACACATGGTTAATACAAACATATTGATTGATGCAGCTTTTTAAAAAATTCAACTTTAAGGAATCCAATTATAGACAAAGAGCTGAAGCTGTATGTCAGTTGCATTTACATTTGCGATACAAAAGATTGCATGTGCACGTGTAGCAGGGTTCTCCACAGAAAGCTCCTTCAGCTGGATTCAGCCCCAGCGACATGACGAGTGTAACAACACGGTGGTGCTTTGTGCAAGTGGACGGGTGGTTTGGATGAATTGTGTCTAAAGTACATTTCCTTCTTCTATTGGTTCCTGCTGGCCACGCCCCTTGTTGTATTTCAATGCAGACAACAGAGGGTCGCTTCACAAAAACAATCTAACAAAGAAACTCTGATGTGTCAACAGCTGGGAAAAACAAAACCTCCACACATTAATGTTGTTCCTCTCGCGCGATTCGGATGAACAAACCTTTTAGGACTTAAGGGGCTAAAGAAAACCCTGAACCACAGAGACAGAGGCCGGGTTCACAGCGGATGAAGAAGCACCCCGAGGTGCCACCTTTCTGCAGCGACGGTGTTTTATTTTACGACGTGCCGTACTATAAACAATATGAATAATGTACAGTATGTGCTATGAATGATCCCATACATGATGACATAGGGAGACAGATGGCTTGTTGACTGAAGGAAGAGGTTTCTGGTGTGAAGTTCTAACGGGCCTCCTTTCACCAATGGCAGTTGATTGACAGTTGATTGACAGTTGAAGGAAGTGGAGTTGTGTTGAGGCGGTCCACTGACGTCTAGGACGTCCTGAGCAGGTTGCTGAAGACTGAGAGAACAGATTAAAGAGCTCACTTCCTATTCATATTCAAAACTACATATGGGAGAACTATATGTCGAGTTGATTTCTTCTGTTTCATATAAGCAATCACAGCTTTTCTCTTTCATGAATTTGAATAAACAAGAACCCACCTTGAGGATCCGACTGAGCCCCCTGGTGGCCTTTCTCTGGATCTGCACCTAGACAAGCAACGCGGCGTCGGTTATGACCAAACGGCACCAGGTTTTATTTGAGTCTGGGGACTCATGTTGTAACTTTGGCAGATAAATAAAAACATAATTAACCTCCTTGAATCTTGAAGCAGAGCTTTTTCTTCTGGTAGGCAAAGTAACTGGTTGCTGCTCCCAGCAGAGCGACGCCGATGGCGCTGGCGATGCCAGCAATCTGTCCAGATCCAGCTTCTACAGGACACACACACACACACACACGGTGTTACAGCAAAGTGTTTACAGTTCAACCAGAACCATCAGGATTGTATCGCCGGCTGCGTCATCGTTATCTTCGTTTGGACCTTTCATGGTTTCTCTGATGTTCCGACAATATCCTTCTTTTTGCTTCCATTTCTATTCATAGAGTGCACATGTACTGATGTGAGGGATAAAGTTAAGTTTAACTTATAGTTAAGAAAATTAATCCAATATGTTTTTTTTGTCAACCTTTCTATCTTTAATAAGAAGAATGCAGATGTTGGTAAATCCTTGTGTCTGATTGGCTGTTTCTGCTCAGAGTGACATGTGATGAGTCACGTGATCACTTGATACGTCCTCACGTTTTCTCTCCTAATGGTGAACACATAATAATATTCATTCATTAGGACCAATGTTCCTAAACTGAGCTGTCATGTCCTCAGTTCGCCACCAGGTGGCGGCCAACAGCTCCAGGTGTAGTGCACCAGAACAAAGTGTACTATGTGAAGCAACACAAAGACAACAACATTCAGACTGCAGTGAAACGAGGAGAACAGGGACCAGATGTACAGTGAACACACCCAAGCTGCAGGGCACACACACACACACACACACACACACATATCACACACACACCACACATTTCACACACACACGCACACACACACGTCTTGTGATGGTGCTGTGTGTTAAAACAGGGCGTCGCCTCCACATAAACAACACAGGATGCCTCATGACGAGCCCCTGGGAAATGCTGAGCATGTAGACACACACACACACACACACACGCACACACAAATCACAAACCACACACACACACATGCACACACACACAAATCACAAACCACACACACACACACACACACACACACAAATCACAAACCACACACACTTACAAACACACAAACCACACACACACACACGCACACACACACACACACACACAGAAATCACAAACCACACACACTTACAAACACACAAACCACACACACACACACAAATCACAAACCACACACACTTACAAACACACAAACCACACACACACATCTGCATATAGAGGAGAATGATAAGCATCCTGTTATGAAATGTGTCACATTGTAACAAGAAGTCCCAAATACGCGTCGTCCTGCTGCTCCATCCTAACAATGTTCTGAGATTATTATTTATTCATGATATGGTACGCTCTGACAGATACTAAAGTATCGTGTTTTTAATATATAGTGTGTGCTTTGCTCACAGAATGAAGTCGATTCACTCCGTGAGCTTCATTTGAATGAAGATGTCTGGAAACATGAGCCGTACAGGCTCAATGCAGAAGGGTTGTTGTTGTTGTTCCTGCAAGCTCATTGGCTGATGGAATCGTGTTAAAGTGTTTTGATGCATCACGCCCCAACATTTCGTTTCAGGGCCCCGAGGCCCCGGGGGCCCCTGAGGGTCTGGGGAGCCCCGTGTACTGGGTTGGTTCTGCAGCCTCTCGTGGGTCACGAATCAAACACACTGACGTGAGCGCGGCTTTTATTCATTATGCTTCACACAGCTCATGACTTTACATACCAGACCCCAGAAAGCACGAAAAGAACCCGCCAAAATAAATACGCTGAGCGCCAGCAAAGAGAAACATCTATGTATGTGTGTATATATAGATATATATCTATATATACACACACATTCTACAGCTTCAAGTGAAGTCCAGAACAGCTTCTCCACATGATCAGTAACTGACTCATCAGACACTTCACTTCCTGTAATAAGAGCTCATTATTCAGGCACCCCCCGATGTATTCTATAGAAGCCACATCCTCTCGCAGCGCATGTGAGTCACGGCGCCGCTGGGTGGGGAGTGGCGGGTCGCGCCCAGACGCCGGGTGCCCGGTAAGTCTGGAATAACAGGGAGGACCTTTCTTTTATAGTCGGAGAACGGCTCTTCACGTTTGACACCAGACTTTACAGATCAAGCACAGACCTGCAGCTGTGAGGGTCCATGAGGCCAAAGGGCACAGGAAGTGTATGCAGGGTTTCAAAATAAGAGGACGAATAAAAATATTTAAAAAGTATCCCGGTTTTCAATCACCACACCAGATATTGTTTTTATCCAGGACCGAGAACATCAGACGTCTGTAAACCTCAGAGCTGAGAGCCAATCAGAAGTTAAAGGGAAACGTGTCTAATCAGTGTTGAGGGTAAATGTCGTCCATTGAAGCAACCCATCCTCTGAGTGCAGGCATTACGGGCGAGGACACACTTGGCAGTGTGACTTGGACCAGAGCCAGAGGATATCAGGAGGGAGGACTACTTAGAGAACTACTTCAAAGGACTACATTCACCATCATCCACATGAAAGGCGTCAAACCTTCCCTTTAAACGGATGGTTCAGGGCATAGCGTGCAGCAGATCCATGGCCCTCTCTAACAGAGGGGTTAACATTTGCTTTAAGTTGGACATCCATATATAGAACTCTTCTGGCATGTTAGCATTTAGCATCTTCAGGATTTGGCCCCACGGAAGGTCTGGATCTGCAACGACACACAATCGGAGCAGGGTTTTAGCCAAAGGAACCAGACCGGGGCTGCTAATGTGAAGAACACTAAGCCAGCTGCCATCCTCACAGACACCAGACTTGTGAGGGGAACATAATCCAAATGCAGCTGGTCAGATATCTGGAGTGATCCACTGGCAATGCCCGCGATACGGATGGTGGCTGACTAAGGTACAGCGAGGCGAGGAGCTGCCGCTTTCAGAGTCACCAGCAAATATGTCAAACTACTTAAACACCAACACAACAACACAACAACTGTTGTTAGGCGACGACACAGAAGCAGAGAACACAACTTCCTCTGAGGTGGAAACAGGAAGTGCAGAAAAGATCAGTCTGCAGGGAGACATAACGACACCCACACGGACAGACACCAAGACAGGAAGTAGATCCAGAAGAGCTCCGGACCAGATCAGACAGGGATTTACCTTGAGGCTGGTCAGCTCCACCTGTAAGAGACACACAATGCAAATCAGTCTACGATGATGACGGACAGGTGTCGCTGCTCTTCTGTATGAATGAAGGAACTGTTCACTAGAACAAAAACGTACCGTGAGGATCCGAGCCGGGGTCCACCCCTCCACCTGGATTCAAAAGACAGAAGAGAGTGTTAATAAGCGGTTAGCATAGCTGCTCCTTCATGAGCAGAATCTGAAACCCAGCCATGTGGCTCCAATCAGGCCGAAGAGCCCGTGGGCTTTTCTTCTCTGCTAGAAGAACAACGAATGACTTCCATGCTCTGAATCCACAAGAGACACGAGACAAAGAACGTATAAGAAGCTACAATAGTTTTATATGTCTGATTGTATTGAGCTGCTCAGTATTTATAAATGTGGCCCTTTCTGAAATAAATTGAACAGCGCGCTCACTAAACCAATAGATATAAAAGTATTCCTAATTATAATAATAAATGCACATGTATCATGCCAGAACGACGCGCTTCCTCATGAAGTACTGAATGAAATCTACCAGCAGGCAAAGCATCATGGGAACTCGTGACAAAAGTAATGTCATCCTACCAAACTAGCCAGCGTTGATTAAAGTGTCTCTTCCATCGCTGTGGTTTCAAACTCAGGTGTGACCTGAACTGACTGATCAGAAGCACCCTGGGGTGCTGCACTAAACTCTGTGACAGTGAGCTGCCGGCACCACAATCGGAACGCAGCAGAGGAATTAAATGCATAATCAAAAAGGAGAAATGTTGCCGTGCTGTCTTACCCCCATGTGGGCGGCCTCCATCGGGCTTGTAGTCTCCGCCACCAACATCAAATAAGTCGGAGTCACCGAAACTGCCTCCGCCTTCAAGAAGTGAACACAATGTACAACAAAGTGAAGATTAAAATGTTCTACGAGGAAGTTACATGTAAAAGACAAGCAGAAATAACACTACGAACCACAAGGATGGACCTGCTCTCATATGTTCATTACTAAATGTTCTAGCTCTGGACTATGAAGGACATCACCAGTCTCCTCTAGCATCCATATAAATGACGACTCACCTCCTCCACCACTTGGTGGCTTCACGGCAGGTTGATCCGGTTTGGGGTTGGGATCTGTGGGCACGAAGACACCATCGATCATACAGAAGGAAAGCTGATTCGTTAAAGGAAAGAATTCCCATAAATCATTGCCAATCCATACGCTGGCTCAGAGCCAAAAGATGCTCCTTTATTATTATTATCCAGGTTACACTCAACAACTTTATTCTAATCAGCACATTCAGATCCATGTGACCTCAGCTGACCCTCAGCATTAGGGTTCAGTGTCTTGCTCTATAGAGCATGTCGGCTGCCACACGAAGAACACTTCTGCTTTTATAGACTTGTTGTTGTTGGAGAACAAAGAAAACACAGAGTACTAAAAACATTAAAACTCTATACTGTGGAGACCCATTGTAATGTCCTTACCGGGACCGACAGCGTCCTCCAGATCCAGTCCAAAGCCACCTAGAATACACAAAGACAATACAATAATAGGTTATCGTCACAAACCTAAAACTAGATGTGTTAACCTAGTTTTAGGTTTACACATCTAAGAGCAGAACTATCTGCGTGGCCCAAACCACAAGAGGGAAATCGTTACGGTACCAGAATCTCCAGAACTTGGTTTCTTGGGTTTTACGGGCTCATCTGTGGAAAAACATGTGCATATTAGACAAGGACATACATATCATATCAGGATGTGTGAACACATGACCTCTCACTCTAACGTGCACGGTGTGATTTACCTGTACCAAAGGCGTCCAGAAGGTCCAGCCCACCTGAGGAGAGAGGGAGCAGAAGAGCTTTACACACTTCAATCGGTCCAGAACCACCATTGCATGCAAACTGGACTTTGTTTGTTCATCAGTTTGGACTCCCACCTCTTCATAGCTGAGATGTTTCCATCAGGCTTCAGCCAATCACCAACACCACATATTTGTAATTACACCCACAGTACACTATCAAACAGGAAGTGCTTATTTAGTGTCTGTCATGTGGTTCAGCTGTGGACTGGTTTCAAACCGGTCTGATCACATGTGTGGTTTCTCGGCTCGATTGTAAAACTCAAATCTAAAATACAACCCGGGATATTAAAAATGTCCACATGTCGTGCTTTGAATAAAAAGGAAGCGCCTGTCACGGCATTTAGCAGAAACATTCAAATGAATCGTGTTCCTCAGCGCCGCCACCAGGGGGACGTTTCAATGTGTGCAACACTTTATGTACAAGTACCTGCAGAACTAAAGACATTCCCATCGGCCTCAGCCGGACTTAAAGAAGCAACATTACGCGGTCATCATGAGTGTGCCACGGTTCAGATGTTAGCATGTAGCTCAAAGCTGCTAGCATGTTCATCAAGGTCAGGGGTCACCAGAACCCCCTCCTCTGTTGAAACTCTCGGTAGCTGATCGCCTCATGAAGCAGAGGCACTCTGATACAAACCATCACTTTTGGGCTTCTCCGGGGCCTTCGGTTGGGGCTTCTCCGTCGGTGGGACTAAGGAACACAAACAATTGAGTGGCGTTACTGTCTGACAGCCGGTTAGCATTTCTACCCAGAATCCCCTCTGTCGCTCCCGACTTTACCCTGAAGTGTGCCGACCAAGAACATTTACTAAAGGTCTTCCTCAGCTTGTTTCATACTTAGGTCGCATCACCCATCCCCCGAAGAAGACCACGACACGTGAATGAAAGCTCTGGTACAAAGTGGACTCTAAAGGCTTTGTCTATTTCTTCATGTTAGCATACAGTAATACCCTAATACCCTACCCGGTCTGACCCAGGTCCGGGGTCAGGTTACTAACCATGTGGACCAGGGAAGACTACATTCACATGGGGACATTGTACAGTATATAGGGTGTGTGTGTGGTTGTTTATGTGTACGCTATATTAATAAAGTTGTCACTGCTTCATCCGGCCATCCGACAGCCCTCTGTGACGGGAACTGAGCCGCCAACAGAACCACAATGAAGAGCATGTGGTCACTCACCTGGATCGTCCAGCGCCACGGACAGGTCGAACCCTGAGAGAGGACGACATGAGCAACGTTATTACATAGGAGCTCTGGACCGAGCCACGCCGCTCGGGGGTTTCCCTGCATGGTGGCTGCACATGTGTTCTGTGCTGCAGGGAGTCCTGCACTGTGTTGGTTGGTTCCTATGGCAACGCTGACTGACTCAGGCGCATGAGTCAGTGAGTGAGGCGTTTCCCTCGCATGGCGACGCTGAAGCAGGAGGTGAAGCTGCTGAAGTTGTGAGATACGCACCCATAAAAGTCTTCAAAGGGCTTTATCTTACTACACATACATACCATAATGGATCATATGGGGCCATAACCAGACTGCTGATACCAGCTCCACACTGCTGCAGTGACATGAGCTTAAGGCTGGAATACACAATCGTAGGACACGTGGGCAGGGACGCCATCATGGACCGACATCGTATTTGAACATATATATGCCGGTGGGCTCTCACACACACACACACACACACACACACACACACACACACGTCTTTGTTTACATGAGCATGTCACCTCATGACATGAAGCCAGAGTAAACAGCACCTTTCTGTTAACAGCCAGAGAGTCAATGCTCTTCAGAATTAAAAGTCCATGGCTTCTTTCATCATTAAATCAGCGGCATAACATGGTCCTAAAATGACAATATCGTTTATATATTTGTATTTATTTCTGGTTCAATATCTCATCAAAGAAGAGTAACTTGGGTAAACAACAACAACTCGGGGGGATTCAGAGTCAGCTGCTGAGTCCAGAGGCTTCAGCAAAGCTTCAGCTTCTTCACTGGAATCAGACACCTGGACTCTGCACCTTCACCTGGCCGGTTGCGTCCGACCAGGTGAAGGAATGTGGAGTCTGGAGGTCAGATGTTAACCATTGAATATTTAGCTTGGAGCAACTGTTGTGATTTGGAAGAACCTGAACTCATCATTTGGCTATTAAATATCAGATTTTTGGACTGGATTGAGGTGAATGAGGTGAAAACAATGAGCTCATTCGTCTTCAAGCTTTGGTTAGACTAACACACACACACACACACACACACACACACACTCTGCTCCTTCTCCGAGTGAAACCTGACTCAACACGTCTTTGTTGTGGGTTTCACCGTCATGCTCGTCATGTTCCAGACGCCATCCCAGAATGAACAGAATTAAGAGATCTCTGCAACACCCTGTTCTACATGCACTGTTACGTCAGCGCACACTGATGAACACAGACTGTGTATAAGACGTGGACATAGTTACAGAAACATCGCCTTTTGGTTTTGATTTATGGTGGTCGCCATCTTGTTTTTATGAGTACATCAATGCATTATGTTACAATTAACTTGCATGAGGTGAAATTACACAGTGAAAGGGTTAAAGTTGTCACACGAAAACACGGACGACACCCAGACCAGACGAAGCGGTGTGAGCAACCTGTCAATCACAGTAAGCCCCGCCCGAAAGCCTACCCTGCTTTATGGTCTGTCTGACTCTAAATTACATTAATTTACTAAATGAACATCATTCTGCATTGAAGAAGACTTGAAACTAGAGATTGAGACCAAAAACTAATGTTTACAATGTTTACTGAGGGAATAAATCAAGAGAAGTAGAGTCATTTATATAGACTTCTATACAACCAGAGGAGTCGCCCCCTGGTGGTCAGGAGAGAGAATGCAGCTTTAACACATGAAGCATAGACTTCTATACAACCAGAGGAGTCACCCCCTGGTGGTCAGGAGAGAGAATGCAGCTTTAACACATGAAGCATAGACTTCTATACAACCAGAGGAGTCGCCCCCTGGTGGTCAGCAGAGAGAATGCAGCTTTAACACATGAAGCATAGACTTCTATACAACCAGAGGAGTCGCCCCCTGGTGGTCAGGAGAGAGAATGCAGCTTTAACACATGAAGCATAGACTTCTATACAACCAGAGGAGTCGCCCCCTGGTGGTCAGGAGAGAGAATGCAGCTTTAACACATGAAGCATAGACTTCTATACAACCAGAGGAGTCGCCCCCTGGTGGTCAGGAGAGAGAATGCAGCTTTAACACATGAAGCATAGACTTCTATACAACCAGAGGAGTCGCCCCCTGGTGGTCAGGAGAGAGAATGCAGCTTTAACACATGAAGCATAGACTTCTATACAACCAGAGGAGTCGCCCCCTGGTGGTCAGGAGAGAGAATGCAGCTTTAACACATGAAGCATAGACTTCTATACAACCAGAGGAGACGCCCCCTGGTGGTCAGGAGAGAGAATGCAGCTTTAAGGTACTTTTCAGGTTGCCCACAGTCTATGTCCCGGTTCACCCCAAAGGGTTGAGTGGGGTCAAGGTCAGGGAACTGGGGTGACTACTTCTTTAAGAGCTGGGGTTGTGGACCAGGAAAGGACCCTCCCAAACGCTGCTCCTAAAGTCCTGTGGAGCTTTAGGATTCCCCTTCAGCGGACACGAGGGCCTGATTCCAAACCACGGGGAAAAACAACGTTGTAAAATGAGAAAGCAGTCGAGCCGAAGACCAAGCGCCGCCCACCGCGGCCTGGAACTTGGCAGACATGACAGAAAGGTTATTTTTATTAAAGTTACCAGCTGTAGCTCACCAGTACTACTACATGCTATGGTCCTCTTCATATTGGACCAGCTCATTTCATCTCGTGACCTCACTAATAAAATCACCGCTCCACAAGGATGAACAATCCTAGACACAAAGCTGGAAGAGGGTGTGAGCCAGTGAGCTCTCTCAGGTTTCTATAACTCAAAGCTTATGAATAGACGTATTTGATCAAATCTGAACTAGTTGAGCATTTACAGCTTGAAGTTGGAGAATGAGACCGACAGCAATTGATTTGTGTTGTCTTGCACACTACGGGGAACAAGTACTCCTGAAGAACAAGGACACAGACTCCCTTTTGACTCCAGTCATCGGACTCGAACCTGGACCCGGTCCACCCGTGTGTGAAGGGGTCCAGGTCTGGTCATTCAGGGACGAGTCCTCAAATAGAGCTCAGTAGAAGAGAACTTCTCCTCTTACAGCCACTTTTAGTGAGACTAAAAAAGAGTTGCCATGCGTCCGTGTAAAGGGCAGAGGACTAGAACACACAACACACACACAACAGACAACACACACACACACACACACACACACACACACACAACACACACACACAACACACACACACACCTAGAGACCGTATTCCTACCGTCATCCGTTAATGTCCCAGTAAGCAGCAGGAGGAGAACACTGATCCTCAGGCAGGACCTCATGGTGACTGGAGCAGCGGACTGACGTCTCCGTGTGCGTTCTGCAGGTCTTTGTGGCCCCTCTGGTCCTCCCCCGGTGTCCCGTTACAGCGTGGGAGTCAACTTCAGCCCGGGTGTGGCCACCGTGTCAGAGGGCCGTCCCGAACTTCATGAGCCTTTTGTCCTCCCGTAGACTTAGTGCGCTACTACTTTCTTTTTTACTGTCAGATATCAATCAAAGTGTGACTTTGTTGCTCTAAAAGAAGAGAAGTGGTGACTTTAAAGGAGCTGTATTCAGTCACGTGTGTATGCAGGCAGACACACTCAGGGACAACGTCACGGAAACCATAACCTCAAGTATTAGAATAAATAGTTCCACATGCATGACCCAACATGAACCAATCACCGCTCTCTGCTGGAGCGCATGCGCCACCTAGTGGATGGGGATGGCTTTCACTTGGGCGTGTTGCTTCTGATTCAACCTCCCATCAGAGGTATAGACTAATGCAAATGAGACACTGCTGAGATAAATATCAAACATCACATCCTGTTGTCAAAGATTTACAGAAATATGTTCCATCGTCAAAATAAAAGCTGTGAAATCCTATTTTACGCAGATGACACCTCTCTAATTGTCTCCTAATATGTAATTATATATATTCATCCATCAGAAGAGTTTCTACATTCAAGTCGATGTCGTCATTTCTCTGCCGACCTCCTTCACGCGTCATTTAGCTTTCTGGAAACACTTTGTGCAAACTTGAAGGTTGATTCAGCGATTCTAAATATTCATAAACAAGTCGGACTGATTGAAGTCACAAATAACAACAAGTTCTCCATTCAAGGCCCTCTTTATTGATTCATACGTGTGAGTCATCACGTGTGCATTTACAGTAGATCGGTGTGCATGATATGAAATCTGACAAGCATCAATACTTCTATATGTATTGATCAGTGAAAAGCATCAATACTTCTATATGTATTGATCAGTGAAAAGCATGAAGAAGGTCCGGCGTCGTGAAGGAGGTGTGATGACACCTGGAAAACAAAAGCGAGGGTCAGTCAGTGAAGGTGTGGAATAGGGGCGGAGCCTCTGGCCTCAGATATATGATGCTTTATGATGCTATATATATGATGCTTTATGATGCTATATATATGATGCTTTATGATGCTATATATATGATGCTATATGATGCTTTATGATGCTATATATATGATGCTATATATATACGATGCCATTTATGATGCTATGTGTTGCTATATGATTCTATATATAATGCTATATACTGTATACAATGTTATATATGATGCTATATATGATGCTATATATGATGCTATATGATGCTATATATGATGGTATATAATGCTATATATATGATTCTATATGATGCTATATATATGATGCTATATGATGTTATATTATGCTATATATGATGCTATATAATGCTATATGTTGCTATATAATGCTATATATATGATGCTATATGTTGCTATATAATGCTATATATATGATGCTATATGTTGCTTTATTATGTTATATTATGCTATATATGATGCTATATGATGCTATATAATGCTATATATATGATGCTATATGTTGCTATATAATGCTATATATATGATGCTATATGTTGCTATATAATGCTATATATATGATGCTATATGTTGCTTTATTATGTTATATTATGCTATATATGATGCTATATGATGCTATATAATGCTATATATATGATGCTATATGTTGCTATATAATGCTATATATATGATGCTATATGTTGCTATATAATGCTATATATATGATGCTATATGTTGCTTTATTATGTTATATTATGCTATATATGATGCTATATGATGTTATATTATGCTATATATGATGCTATATGTTGCTATATAATGCTATATATATGATGCTATATGTTGCTATATAAT
The DNA here is from genome assembly GCF_009769545.1 of Cyclopterus lumpus. Classification (NCBI taxonomy): domain Eukaryota; kingdom Metazoa; phylum Chordata; class Actinopteri; order Perciformes; family Cyclopteridae; genus Cyclopterus; species Cyclopterus lumpus. Next base: position 12,165,100 of record NC_046967.1, read on the forward strand.
GCTATATATATGATGCTATATGTTGCTTTATTATGTTATATTATGCTATATATGATGCTATATGATGCTCACGGACGACTTCCTGTTCCCGTCAGCGCGTGCGCCGCTCGTAGAAGCGAGACGTGGGAATCATCTGCCTCAGCAGGCGCAGTTGCTGGTTCTGATTCTCAATCACCGCGTTCAGCTTTTCCACCACGTTTCCCTGGCAACCTGAGGAGGGGCAGGCAGGTGTCATTCATTACCCCGTGGACGTGTCCATCAATTTGATGATTTATGATCTGTTTACCACACAGCTCAAGTGGGGTAAAGATATGCATCCATATTATAACTGCTGGACAGTTGCAAAGGTCAGAGTGTACGATAATTCCCATAGTTGAAAGACATTAGAATGTTTTTGTAATGCATATACTCATTTTCATAATTGACTCTGACGTGACGTTTTTAACCTTATGAGTCATTATAAGCTGCTTCATAATGTGATTTCTGTTGTCAAGCATTATGGACATTTATGAGTGCTTGTAATAATAATTATTCAGTGGTATATAATGTTTACAACAGTGTTACCAAATATCAAATGATTATAATAATGATGTAATAACATGGCAGTAGATGACTCACTTCCTCCACTGGGACCAGAAGTGGGTTTCTGAGCTGTTGGAACAAAGAATAACACAAACATCATTTTTCATGCACTTTTATATTAACAATAACATTTTTTTATTTTTATGACTACAATATTTTCTGATTGACGGACTTAAACAAAGAGATATCCAAAGTAAATACCGTTGACTCTAATATATCCACAAAATAAAACAATGACATTTGAACATGGGTTAATTAAATGTTCAGATTTATCTTCTGGAAATGTACAAAAATGGGCTAATATTTAATAAAATAATGCCTCATTTGCAAATGTAACATTTCAGAAAACGTCCATATCAGTAATGAACTGGAGATGCTTCAATGTTCATCTGTCAGGTAAAATGATGAAGGTGTGAGTTAGAGCGTCCTCATATTCAACCACCTGACCAATATGTAAAGAACGCGTCATATGAATGGATGAATAATATAAAATAACTAAAACATATAATAACAGCACCTAGTAGAGGACATTGAACCCTAAACTAAGAGCTTCACCTGGACGGAGAGCATCCTCCAGATTGAATCCACCGCCATCTGCAATGAAGAACATCATGTCTTCTTGATTATTCTACACATCGTAGTGGTTATTAAATATATATATATATATATATATTATCTGCATAAATAAGGATTGCGTGTCACCAGATCTCAGCCCACCTGCCCCCCAACAGAGTGAGTCCAGCACCCTCGTGAGGTCCTCACCTCCAGGGTTCTCCACACCACCTTGCGTCATACTTTCCTTTGTTTTTTGTCCATATTTGCTCAGAAAGGAACAATAAGTGGACGTGTTGCGTACTCACTTCCTGCAGCAGCTTTGTGATCTGTGTAGATAAATATATCGTTGCCAATATGGAAAACACACACATCTAGAACTCAATGGATGAATTGATTATTCGTGTCCTCGCGGTCATTTGGTGTACATCACTGATATGAGTGGAACCTCAGAAACTATTAAACAAGTGTAATAAACAGATTCGTTACCTGGATTAACAGCATCCGCTAAGTTGAACCCGGCGCCATCTAAAAGAAATGCAGAATGTCATATTGAAGAAAGCCCAACCTGTATCTACTCATAGGACGTACGGTTGTCTGAGTCACCTCCTCCAGAGGGCTGAGCGGGTGGGGGGGGGGAAGAGGCTCCTCCTGTAAGACAGAGAGCCATCAAGAGAAGGACCACTGGGCTCACCACGTCTCCTTGGTCCTCCTCCTCTCCTGACTGATCTCATTGGTTTACATAACATGACGACATCATCCATACACTGAACCACATTAGACTGTTGTCCTTGAACCAGACCACTAAGGAAGTGGTCTTCATGAGCACCGGAACCTGGAGACGCTCACCTTTGCCCCGGAAACTATCGAACAGTCCTGGAAAGAGGAAGAGACGACGCGTCACGACAGTCTGGTTGTTGTAAAGCTCTCATAAGACAGGGCGTCATATCTGGCCACAGAAAGGGCGTGGCCAACGGAGCCGTCACTCACCACTCCAGCGCTTCGGCCTCTCGGCAGCTGCTTCATGGTTGAGATCTGAAAGAGAAACATGGAACAGTCAGTCAGCTGTCCCTCCTGCTACAATGCATATGAAGGTGTTCCTATGAAGGTGTTATTACTGGTGTATAAAGCATTAATACAGGAGTAATTGACCTTTATAAAAAAAGGTATGAGCCATTCTGCATTTGTCTTAAATCAGCTGATATTTACAGATTTAGATTTATTGCATCAGGGACACATTTTATTGAAGTTATCAGAACTCCAAAAAAGAATTGTGACACAAGACAGGATTATCAACTCCAACCTGTCTGCCTGCCTGCCTGTCTGTCTGTCTGTCTGCCTGTCTGTCTGTCTGTGTATGTTTGTGTCTGTCTCTCTGTCTGTGTGTACCTGTCTGTCTGTTAGACTCAACTCTAACACTACGTTAGGCTAAAAGAATCCACTAGATGTCGCTGTGTCTTTACAAAGTCTTCTGAGTTGTCCCATATAAATATTTATATTTATATATTGTGATGAGTCTATGAGCTCATTTGTCACGATGAAGTAAACATCCAAGAATGATGGATGTTATCAACAAGAACCACCAGAACCAGAACCCTCCTCCACCCAGCTCACCCTCTAAGGTAAATCCATAACCACGACCTCTACCAACATACCCGGTACCTCACCTTTAGCTGTCACAGTTCCAGTGACCAGGAGCAGAAGGAGAGCGACCCTCAACGCAGACTTCATCCTCACGGTGGTCTTCCTCAGGCAGCAGGACTGAGCTGCTCCTGCAGGCCGGCTGCCTTTTAAAGAGCGGTGTGGAGGTCTTACCACACCGGGTTGTGAAAGCATCTCCTGGGCGGACGAGTTGGAGACAAACAGAGCACTTAGTGGTTAGAAGGACTCCCATCTGTCATCCACAGAACCAGGAGCCTCCCTGAGCTCCCTTCACACCTCTTGTGAAACGATCCGGTTTAACTGTCCATTCTTTATTTAAGAAGAACAACAAGTTTAATTTACGCACTTAAATGTATAAACATGAGGCAATCGATAATAAAGTATAAACTAACACATTTAACTGAGAACATCCCAAGTCCTGATGACACTCAGCTACCTGTGTACCTGTTTCTATGTGTACCTGTTTCTATGTGTACCTGGTTCTATGTGTACCTGGTTCTATGTGTACCTGGTTCTATGTGTACCTGGTTCTATGTGTACCTGTTTCTATGTGTACCTGTTTCTATGTGTACCTGGTTCTATGTGTACCTGGTTCTATGTGTACCTGTTTCTATGTGTACCTGGTTCTATGTGTACCTGGTTCTATGTGTACCTGGTTCTATGTGTACCTGGTTCTATGTGTACCTGTTTCTATGTGTACCTGTTTCTATGTGTACCTGGTTCTATGTGTACCTGGTTCTATGTGTACCTGGTTCTATGTGTACCTGGTTCTATGTGTACCTGGTTCTATGTGTACCTGTTTCTATGTGTACCTGGTTCTATGTGTACCTGGTTCTATGTGTACCTGTTTCTATGTGTACCTGGTTCTATGTGTACCTGGTTCTATGTGTACCTGGTTCTATGTGTACCTGGTTCTATGTGTACCTGGTTCTATGTGTACCTGGTTCTATGTGTACCTGTTTCTATGTGTACCTGGTTCTATGTGTACCTGGTTCTATGTGTACCTGGTTCTATGTGTACCTGGTTCTATGTGTACCTGTTTCTATGTGTACCTGTTTCTATGTGTACCTGGTTCTATGTGTACCTGGTTCTATGTGTACCTGGTTCTATGTGTACCTGGTTCTATGTGTACCTGTTTCTATGTGTACCTGGTTCTATGTGTACCTGGTTCTATGTGTACCTGGTTCTAGTCCATCAGGATACCTGATGACACACAGCTACCTGTGTACCTGTTTCCTGTTTACAAAGTATATAAAAGCCATTATACTGTTATTTAAGTGTTCCTATGTCGTCTCTTTGAACAGTTGTACTGTAGTTTGCATTAAAGTGATGTTTACACTGCTAGAAGCTGATGACTTTAAAATGTTATATTTTAACATTACCCCCCTCAAGAGATGGCCTCACAACATTCAGCTTTCATGGAGGCCGTATCACACACATTGAGTAACTGTGTTTTCTACTCCACGCCTTGCTCATGTGACACTGAGCCAGCGGTATGAGTCATGGGCTGGCTGGGAGGGAGAGGACATGGACAATGGATTCAGAACTTAGACTTTTCTCCAGAGCATCCACATGTCGGTACATCCATCTGCATGGAACTGAAGAACGGGACATGACTGTCTAGGATTTACATGTTCTTTCCAGCAACGTCTGAGTGGGGTTAAAGGATTGCAAGCGTATTCAAAGTAAACGCAACCATCATTCATTGATATCCCATCCGTCCCCAATCCAAAAGTACTGCAAACAACAGGACTCTGTTATTAAAATCTGCCTTTACAAATTACATTAGGAAGGAACCGAGGAAGAATGTTCACTCTGTATGAGCCTTTAGGGAATATTAGTATATTAGTCTGTTTCAGTACATTGAGTACATTGCACAGTACTGAAGGAGGCCAATCACTTGATATGTAACCATGGAAACACAAAAACACACACACACACACGTATATATTCAAGGATTCAAGGTTTTTATTTGCCATTTGTGTCTGGAACCAACAGTCCAGACACAAATGGCTTGTGCAGGGCTCTCCGAGTCAACAGTTCAGAAGTAACATTATAATAATAAGAAAGAAAAAGAAAAATACTAAATATAGAAGAAAACACTATACAGAGGGGTGGTACTAAGTACGAGGACAAGAGAGGTGCTAATATGTACAGTTTGTGATACAGTTTTAAATTAGACAGTTTTAAGTAATAATATGTGGGATATCCAAATACACTTTGTTATATCTTATTTTCAATTTCTTATATTTGTGTTTATTATTCAACAATTCTGTTGAGTGTGTGTTTATTTTATTTTAATTAGTTCTTTTTATTTAGCGTTATTTCTCAAATCTGTTTCCTGTGGAAGATGAGTTTCGCCCCTTCTGAGCCTCCTGAGCTTCCGTAGCCCCGCCTTTCCCTCATAACGTTTGATGTTGCTCAGAGTAAGTTGTGGGCAAAGTGATGTCGTATTGTCTTGTCATATTCTTTAGAAATGTTTCCGTGTATGTTACGCACGGTAATGGTCGATGATACGACCACGTGTCCACCTGTTGCGTGTCCACCTGTTTGAAGGGTAGTTTTGAGGCTGTTCCATTTTGCCTCTGGCGCCATGTGTGTGCTACTTCCGGCCGCCATGTTGGATACATTCTGTTTTGCTTGTTTATGAAGAGAGAGAAGACAATCTGATGTTTCATTGTCTTCTGCAGGTATGTGTTTTTCCTTTGTTTAATGTTTAAGCAATTTCGCTTGAGTCTGCCGAGTCACTCTAACTGACGCAGTTATTTATTTAGTCCACTAGGGGTCGCTGTTTTCCCCTTGTTTGTTATGATTCATGTTTTTGACAATTGTTATATAGATTTAATGTAGTCCTGTCTTCGGGACAACGGTTTGATGTTGCTGAGAGAAAAGAGAGGACAATCTGATGTTTTATTGTCTTCTGCAGCAAATAAACACTGGAAAAGAGACCATCTGAGTGGACTTCTTCCCTGCTCTATATAATATAATAATAATAATAATAATATATGTTACATAAACACAGACTATAAATGAATGAAGAGAACTCCCGCTGTTAAAATAATAAATATTTTATATAGTATTTATTTCAGAGGTAAGATAAAGACTTATACACATATTTTACATTTTGCAACCGCAACATCATCATGAAAGGGTGTGTTGATGAATGAATGGTGGTGTAGGCCTCAGATACAATACAGTGCATTCATACAATGAATAAGAAGAAAGCTTTTTAACACATCATTTAACACATTGAACAGTGTTGACGTCTTGTGACGCTATGTTCTTAGAGGCGGAACCTTCTGGCGGATATACCCCCGTGCGGGTTGCGAGCCGGACACATTGCCGTGACGCACACGCGAAGACGGAAGCGCTCGCGATGTGGCTGCGGACCGTGCTGCTGCCCCTCCTCCGGCTCTACCTGTGCGGCATCAGAGTTCTTCTCTATCAGATGTTCAACAGGTCGTTCACGCTGCCAGGTAACATCCCATGATGTCTGAATTCATCTGTGAAGTTATAGTCTCTCGCGACCTGGGCCGTTTCCATGGAAACGTGACTGTTTACACACGTGTGACGGTGTTTAATGATACAACCCGAGCGTAGGGTTTTAATCGATATCTTCTGATCACTTCGCCATACGCGTGAAGTTCGAGGAGCAGTGCGACTAATAATGATAATCAATAATACTTAACATGTAAATAATGCGCCTGTAGTGGACGCCGCGGAGGGATCGTGGAGGTGTGAGGAGGAACATGTCGAAGGACAGAGAGGCAAATAGTCCGCAGGGGCTGAAGACGTTTATAACGTCATTTAGTCTTAAAACAATAGTCAGGTATGTACATTGACCACGTGATTTTAAACAATAACCTGTGTGTGTGTGTGTGTGTGTGTGTGTGTGTGTGTGTGTGTGTGTGTGTGTGTGTGTGTGTGTGTGTGTGTGTGTGTGTGTGTGTGTGTGTGTTAAAACGTACTGACCAACAATGTAATAAAATGCCTGACTGATATTGAAATAACGTTTTACTTTAGTGTAAAACTTTTACGGTCGGTACTTTAAAAACTGTCATTTTAAGGGATAATGTAATACTATAAAAAGTATAATTCTTTTCCTCCGAGATTTAAAGCGTAAGTACACGTGTTACATTTCCAGGTCTCAGCACGTTATAATTCTCTTAGTGTCGTGTTGGTTTACCTGAAAACAATAATATCTGACACTGATGTCTTGATAAATATAAACTCTAGTCTTTTATGAAGAAAGAAGAAAATAACGCCCCGAAGTGAGTCGATTCAGTTTTTTCATAAAATGATTCTCCTTTCCCTCCTTAAGAAATGTCTTAATTTTAAAAAAGGGTTTAAAATCACATTTAAAAAAAACAAAGGAAACGGTTTGACAATAATGAACTTTATTTGTACAATATTGGTCTGGACAATGTGTTCCATTATTGGTATGAACATTATATATGTTTTAATAACAGAAAGTGCCACTTATACAGACAGAGTAGTACTCTCGCCCCCGATGAAGACATGTGATTATTATTCTCTGATGATGAAAGGCTGCCCTGTGTTGCCTTTCTAAGTAATCTCTTTTGACCAAAGCTAATTCATCTTTTTAGAGTACAGGAAGACAGACGCAGGCTTGTGTCTCTGGAGGTTTACACACTTCTAATCTCACAGAGAATGCTATTTATGAGGCGGTAAGAGGATTTCCTAAATGCTTTTTTTTTTTAATGGAATTTCCCAACCCTGACTAAAAGATGAAGCCTGACTGCCTCGTGATTTTCTTCAAAAAAATCCAGTCTTACAATTCCTTTCCTTTTGTTGGTTTGGACATCAGGTCTATTGGTTACAGATATGATTTACACAAGTCAGCCAAATATATGAACCCCCGCTCGACATTGAAAACGAGGGTTTCTGATCAGTTAAATGCATTAAATGAAGCGCTCTACTTGTATGTCCTACAACAAAACGTTCCTGTGCTTTAGGAAGACAACAGAGCACCTTTTTCAAATTGTTTCACGTGTGTTCAGATTATTGCATTGTTCAAATTGTTTACTTTGTGATGTTATTTGTTCATAGTGTAATGCATTATTACAGTTATTACAATATGGGTTGCTACACCCTCGCTTCAGCCTTTTTTTTAAAGGAATGGTTTACCATTTATAGAAATGAGTGAGATTAGAAGATCGTTAGCACTACCTGTCTGCAGCTTCATAATGAACGGATATATATATATATATATATATATATTACAATATAGAAAGTAGAGCAGTATAAAGACAATAAAGGCCCAGTACACCGTTTTCCTCCATCCTGTCTGAAATGTGTTGAATCGTGTTGTATTAGAACTGCATTACAATAACAAGCTAATACACAACATGTGCCAATCATGGTTGAAATGTGGTCAAATTAAAAGGCCATTTGAATACACTCGGTTGGCCAGTTTATTAGGTACACCTTGCTAAAGCTTGAGCAGTCTAATACCACAGGGCTGCCTTCAGGAAGGCTGTAATGTTCAGTTCATCCTGTTACTACAATTAAAAGGGAAAACAATTTCAATAAAAATAGAACCGTATAAACTTCATGAAGGGAGACTATTGCAGAACTGTTGTATTCAACTTTATTAATGTAGATGCCTAATGTCATACCATAGGTCAGACTCCAGCATCTTCACTGTGATCTAGTTTGTGAGCCTAGCTGATGGATCCCAGCGTGGCTAGACTGTTTATAACATCCTCAAATGTGTATTTTACTATCTTATTAGGTGCTCAATAGGTGAAGGCATCCAAGTGGAATGCTTACCAAAGGAACCGATGGAGGGTAAAAGTTCAGGACCTTCGTGCTGTATCCTCAAACTGGTGGCTCACCCACGGGCAAAGAGCAAAGTCTGGAAATACTTTGGCTTTGACACGGATGCAAACGGCTGCATATTGCACTGGAAGCGGATATACTGTCGCGTGTGCATGAGTCAAATTGCGTACTCTGGAAACACCTCCAATCTCTCGTACCACCTGGAGAAGAACCACCCGGTAGAATTCAGTGAATTTGTGAAGAGCAACACGGATCAGATGCGCGAGGCGTTCGTCACGGCGTTCTCCAGGATAAAGACTGAGCCGTCCCCTGTGCCGGTTCAGCTGCAGTCCCTGGAGCCAAACCTACGGCAGAATTTAGATCATGAAAACAGAC